>NC_057737.1:3905162-3946007 GCF_004010195.1 Chiloscyllium plagiosum | reverse complement strand
AAAGAGTTCAGAAAAGATTTTCAAGGATGTTGCCAGGGTTGGAGGATTTGAGCTACAGGGAGAGGCTGAACAGGCTGGGGCTGTTTTCCCTGGAGCGTCAGAGGCTGAGGGGGGTGACTTTATAGAGGTTTACAAAATTATGAGGGGCATGAATAGGATAAATAGACAACGTCTTTTCCCTGGGGTTGGGGAGTCCAGAACTAGAGGGCATAGATTTAGGGTGAGAGGGGAAAGATATAAAAGAGACCTAAGGGGCAACTTTTTCACGCAGAGGGTGGTATGTGTATGGAATGAGCTGCCAGAGGATGTGGTGGAGGCTGGTCCAATTGCAGCAGTTAAGATCCTTTTGGATGGGTATATGAATAGGAAGGGTTTGGAGAGATATGGGCCGGGTGCTGGCAGGTTGGACCGAAGGGTCTGTTTCCATGCTGTACATCTCTATGACTCTATATGATGAGCTTTTATTTTAGCAACTTATAAAATCATAAGGGGCATGGATCGGGTGAATAGACAAAGTCTTTTCCCTGGGGTGGGGGAAATCCAGAATGAGAGGGCATAGATTCAGGGTGAGACTGGAAAGATACAAAAGGGACCTAAGGGACAACTTTTTCATGCAGAGGTTTGTGAGTGTACGGAATGAGCTGCCAGTGGAAGTGGTGGAAGCAGGTACAATAACAGCATTTAAAAGACAGCATCTGGATGGGTATGTGAATAGAAAGGGTTTAGAGGGATATGGGCCACGTGCTGGCAAACGGGACTATCTTAGGTTAGGATATCTGGATGGCATGGATGAGTTGGACCGAAGGGTCCGTTTCCGTGCAGTACGACTATGACTCTAATAACCTTTGATGTGACACCTTATCTGGACTAGGATGTGCAAAGTTAAAAATCACACAATTCCAGGTTATAGTCCAAAAGGTTTATTTGGAAGCACTAGCTTTCTGAGCGCTGCTCCTTCATCAGGTGGTTGTGTAGAATAAGATTGTAAGACACAGCATTTATAGCAAAAGTTTACAATGTGATGTAACTGAAATTATATATTGAAAAAGATCTGAATTGTTTATTAGATCTCTCATTTTTTAGAATGACCATGTTGGTTTCAGTTCTTTCGTTTGTAAATCACAAACATTTTTTAAAAAAAGTTACATTCTCAAGTGACCTTTAACAATTGGGACCATGTCGGCCCAGGTAATGTATTGAAGGTGTGAGCCTCCCTGTGAGGCTGTCTGTGCTACAATCCAGATCTCTTTCAATACATAATTTCAGTTACATCACACTGTAAAACTTTGCTATAAATTCTGTCTTACAATCTTATTCTCTGCAAAGAAGCTATGCTCCAAAGCTAGTGCTTCCAAATAAACCTGTTGGACTATAACCTGGTATTGTGTGATTTTTTTTAACTAATGTAAACATGCTTTCCTTTTGACAAAATCATTTTGGCTCAACTATCTTGAATTTATCCACTCGCCCTTTTATAACGTCTTTAATAAAAGCTTCGAATATTTTCCCTTATGCTATGTGTTAAGCTAATTTCCTGCTTTCTGCCTCCCTCCCTTTTTGAATAAAAGAATTGCATTTACAATTTTCCAAACGAAAGTAAGCTTCCATGAACCTAATGAGTTTTGGAAAATTAAAACCAATGCATCAACAATGCATCACTGGCTACTTCTTTTCAGACCCTACATCAGAACTAGGGAGTTGAACTTATAATTCCAACAATTTACTAAATACTAATTCCCTGATAATTGTTATTTTCTTGAGTTCCTTTCTCCCTTTCATTATTTAATTTACAGCTATTTTTGAGATGCCAGTTGTACCCTCTCTAGTGAAGCCCAATGCAAAATATTTGTTCAATTTGTCTGCCATCTCTTTATCCTCCACTTTCTCTAGGACCAATATTTACTTTATTAACTTGTTTTTTAAGAATGTGAAGAAACCTTTCCTATTTGTTTTTATATTTTTTGCTAACTTTCTCTTGTCCTCTAATTTTTCTTCCTTATTAATCTTTTGTAATTCTTTGTTTTTTTAAAAAATATTCTGACCTGCCTATCTTTGCAAATTCTTCATCTCTTCTTTGAGATTAATACAATCTTTTGACCCTTTTTTATTAACCATGGATGTTGGGTCTGTCCTTTTAAAACTTTTCTTATTTGTTGGAATGTATCTATTCTGCGCTTTCTGGATGAGCCCTTAAATGCCTGGTCTGTGTCCCTATTGACCTATTCCTTAACCTAATCTGTCAGTTCACTTCCATTAGCTTAGCTTTCATGCCCTCATAATTGCCTTTGTTTAAATTTACATTAGTAGTCTTGGATCCACCTCTCTCCATGTATGTAAATTCAAGCATATTATGGTCATTGCTGCAGAGGGGCACTATCATTATAAGGTTAGTAATTAATTTGCATTGGTAAAAACTAGGTCGAGTACAATCTGTTTCTGTTTGGTGTCATAACATGTTGGTTAGATTAGATTACTTAGTGTGGAAACAGGCCCTTCGGCACAACAAGTCCACACCAACCCGCCGAAGCGCAACCCACCCAGACCCACTCCCCTACACCTAACACTCCGGGCAACTTAGCATAGCCAATTCACCTACCCTGCACATTTTTGGGCTGTGGGAGGAAACCAGAGCACCCACACAGTCACAGGGAGAATGTGCAAACTCCACACAGGGAGTTGCCTGAGGCAGGAATTGAACCCGGGTCTCTGACGCTGTGAGGCAGCAGTGCTAACCGTGCCACCCTAAGAAACTATCCCAAAAACATTAATGATTTTTTTTGTTCTATTACCCTGGCGTACTTAATTAAGGTATGATTTGTCTGGTTAGCACACTAAATACTTTTCACTGTATCTCGGCACATGTGACAATAATAAATTAAACCCAATGTGCACTCAAATACAGTGCCTTACATTTTGTCCTTCTTTTATTTTTGTAACCTCTAATCTTATTGGCAGATTTGCTTTTAGATCTATGTCCTCTGTCTCTTCCTATCATTGTCCATTGATCATTTTGAATGTGAATTCTTGTGTTTGCCTTTTCACCACTCTTTTATTCACCAAAATGTCTCAAATTTGGGCCTTGCCCACAGTATTTAGTTTAAAACCCACTCTATTTCTCTAGTTACGGTATTTGGAAGAGCACCAATCCTAGTTCTCACAGACAGTGCACCCCCAAAAGTGTTCAGTACACCACTCTGCCCAGATGGTGTCCACACCCTTGTCTGACCCAGACAGTAATCATTGTCCTCCGTCACCTTACAGGTGTTCACACCTTTCACTCATCTTCGAGGGTATGCACCACCCTCTCTGACTCTGACAATGTCCCATCACTCCCTCACCTTGACTGCATTCACTACTCCCACCCTTTTACCCACAAAATACAAAAATGCTCAACTATCTACACCCAAAGCCATGACTGTGCTGACTCTTCTAGACAGAAGGTAGGGATTCCAGAAGATGAGAGAGAGCAGCAAGAGATCAGCACTATCATGTAGCGAGAGGGGGTGAGCACTACCTGGTGGGTAGGGAGTGAACATTGCTGGGTGTGGAGGGTTAAAATTAGGTGCTGGACTGCTATTGATACTTCAGTTGATTTACTTTTGAGTTACACTCCTGAGCATAGTTAAAAATCACACAACAGATTTAATTGGAAGCACTAGCTTTTTGAGCGCTGCTCCTTCATCAGATGGCTGTCCAAATCATGACTCTTGAGCACGTTTTACACCTGCAATGAAAAGGTCTGAGTAAATTTGTCTAAAATTCTGGATACATGCAGGGCAAATAGTTCAGGTCTGTGAGATTCTGGCCATCTGGCATCATTCTTGTAGGAATTATGGAACAATCTGGGCAGCATAAAAGCAGCAATAAGAAGTTTAGTTTTCCCAGGAAAGTAAAAGGCCTCTTCCTAAATTGGAAGATCTGGAACAATATTTTGCCTTCATTAATTTCATCAAGCAGCTCAACCATGTGAATAGAAACGATCGATTTAAGCTGCTGAAGAAAAGAACATGTATTCTCCTCTATCCACAATATTATGACGACTCAGGTCAGTTATGACAGGGCAACACGAGGACCATTTTTGACCTGTATTTGGGTAAAAGAGAACATTGGTGCCAACACTTGGCAAATTCTTCTCTTTGCTGCTGTCTCTTGCCTTCAGATTATCTACAGAGATTGTCTTCTTAAATATCTGGACTGAGAGAAAAGCCATTCAGTCTTGCTTTCCTGAGAATGAATGCTGTACAGAGATTTGCTTTTGCTGATGATTTGCACCAGCATTCCAAATTGAGGAACCCTTTCAGCAGCAAATGGACTGAAACTCCTATACCTGTGAAGAGTTTGGTTTGACGATCAGCATCAGCAAGAGAAATGTCACAGAATCCCTACAATGTGGAAGCAGGCCATTCAGCCCAACAAGTCCACATCGTCCCTCCAAACAGCATCCCACCCTATCCCTGTTACCCTGCATTTCCCATGGCTAATCCACCTAGATTGCACAGCGTTGGACACTATGGGCAATTTAGAATGGCCAATCCACTTACATCTGCACATCTTTACTGTGGGAGGAAACCAGAACATTCGGAGGAAACACACGTAGACACACAGAATATGCAAACTCCACACAGACAGTTGTCCGAGGCTGGAATCAAACCCAGGTCTCTGCTGCTGTGAGGCAGCAGAGCTAACCACTGAGCCACTGTCATCCAGTTTGTAAGTTTGCTCGCTGAGCTGGTAGAATTATTCTCAGATGTTTCATCACCATGCTAGGTAACATCATCAGTGAGCCTCTTATGAAGCTCTGGTGTTCTGTCTCGCTTGCTGTTTATCTATCTTGGTCTGTTGTGGTAGGTGATATCGCTTCCAGTTCTTCTGAGTAGTTGGTAAATGGAGTCCAAATCGATATGCTTGTTAATAGAGTACTGGTTTGAATGCCAGGCATCTAGGAATTCCTATGCGTGTCTTTGTTTAGCCTGTCCCAAGATGGATGTATTATCCCAGCTGAACTGGTGTCCCTCTTCGTCTGTGTGTATGGATTCTAGTGATTAGATTAGATTAGATTATTTAGTGTGGAAACAGGCCCTTTGGCCCAACAAGTCCACACCAACCCGCCGAAGCGCAACCCACCCCTACATTTACCTCTTCACCTAACACTACAGGCAATTTAGCATGGCAAATTCACCTAACCTCACATTTTTGGATTGTGGGAGGAAACCAGAGCACCCAGAGGAAACCCATGCAGATACGGGAGAATGTGCAATTTCCACACAGAGAGTCGCCTGAGGTGGGAAATGAACCCGGGTCTCTGGCGCTGTGAGGCCACAGTGCTAACCACTGTGCCACCGTGCCGCCCACTAGTGATAGTTGGCAAAAGTGAGGACTGCAGATGCTGGAGATTAGAGTCGGGAGAGTGGCGCTGGAAAAGCACAGCAGTCAGGCAGCATCTGACGAGCAGGAGAATCAATGTTGTGGGAACCCTTCATCAGGATAGTTGGTCATGGTGGCTAGTTGGTGCTCATGTTCCCTAGTGGCTAATTTCCTGTCCATCTGTCCAACGTAATATTTGTTGCAGTCCTTGCAGGGTATTTTGTATGCGACATTAGTTCTGCTGGTTGTTGGTATTGGGTCCTTTAAATTCATCAGGAGCTGTTTCAATGTGGTGGTAGGTTTGTGGACTACCATAATGCCTAGGGGCCGGAGTAGTCTGGCTGTCATCCCCAAGATGTCTTTAATGTATTGCAGGATGATGAGAGTTTCTGGGCGTGTTGTCTCTTCTTGTTTCGGTCTGTTGTGTAGGAATTGGCGGACTGCGCTTATTGGGTACCCGTTGTTCCTGAATACATTGTACAGGTGTTTTTCCTCTACCTTAGTGTCTTTGATGTTATGGAATTCCTTGGTGGAGTGGATGGAGTGGCTTGAGCATTCCACTAGGTTTTGCAGTTTGCGTTGCAGTTCCTTTGTCAGTCTGTATGTCGGTGTACCGGAAAGTGAGACTATGGGTCTGACTATGGACCAGATACTCAACTACTGGAGCAATCATCCCAACATCCACAAATTGAGCTGCATCGGGACATTAGTTAAATGAGCCACAACACACTTCAGCACCCATGAACTAAAAGAGGCCAAGGAAAAACATCTGTACAACATGTTCAGGAACAGTGTGTACCTGATAAGCGCAGTCTGCTGAGTCCTACACAACACACCCAGAAACTCTAGCCACCCTGCCATACATCAAAGACATCCCGGAGATACAACCAGACTATTCTGGCCCCTAAGCATCATGGTAGCCCACAAACCTACCACCAGACTGAAACAGCTCCTGATGAATTTAAAGGACCCTGTACCAACAACATGCAGAACAAACATCATATATAAAATACCCTGCAAGGACTCCAACAAATATTACATTGGACAGACAGGCAGGAAACTAGCCACCAGGATACATAAGCACCAACTACCCACCAAAAAACATGACCAAGTTTCACTAGTATCCAAACACCCAAGCAAGAGGGACACCAGTTCAATTGGGACAATACATCCATCCTGGGACAGGCTAAATAAAGACACACAAGGGAATTGCTAGAGGTCTGGCATTCAAACTGGAACTCCATTAACAAACCTATTGATTTGGACCCAATTTACCAACCTCTCAGAAAAAGATCTGGAAGTGATATCACCCACAACAGACCAACACAGATAAATAGCAAGCGAGACAGAACACCAGTGCTTTCCAAAATCGCACTGTGATCTAGTATGTTGCCGTACCATCTAACAGCAGTACAATGTGACCCTGGAGGTGGTTGATAATTTCACATATCTAGGCACCACCTTCACGAGTGATCTGTCACTTGATGCTGAACCTAACACATGCATCACAAAATTTGTGGCTGTTATGTCCAAATTGAATGAGAGTGTGTGGAACTGAGAACATTAGACTGTAAGTCTATGAAGTCTACTTTCTTAATGCATTCCTCTACACAGATGAGATTTAGACAATATCTTCCAGGCAGGAAAAAAGCTGAACAGTTTACACTGTTTCTTGGAATTTCTTGGGAGGCCAGCATCTGTAATTTAGAGTTCCTGGAGCATGCTAACTCCCTCAGTATACACTCAACACTAAGTCAACAAGATTAACTTTTCTCATTGGATGAATAATGGCTTTAAATCCAAAGACATTCTGCGGGGTGAAATCGCCACTGAATCATGATCGTCTAGGCTCCGATACTTTCATTGCAAGGACACCTGCAAGTAACATATGAAGACTGAAGACACTGTCTTCCACCTGTCAACATCTGTTGCAGAAGGCTGTGACCTCTGAAGGCTGAGTATTTGGAAGGTCATTGGAACAGGCAAGGAGAAATGGAAGCTCAGTTGATTGAGAAGTGAACAAGGGAAAACAAAGACAAACAAATCAAGCACCTTCTCAGCTCACTGCCTTTCTCTGTAGCAATGGGGCTCCCTGAGCCACACCAACTGCATAGTTCAAACTGTTTTATGAGATGGAGGGCTGCCACACATGATCCAAATCATTCAGCTGTAACCAAGTACCATTCCTATTCATAAGGAGGCTCTTGTGTGACCTTTTGAGTATCGGAGTTCGGACATCATGTTCAGGTTGTACAGATGTTGGTGAGGCCTCTATTGGACTACTGTGTACAGTTCTGGTTGCCTTACTATAGGAAGGGTATTATAAAACTGGAGAGGGTTTGAAAAGATTCACCAGGATGTTGTCAGAAACGGAGGGTTTGAGTTATAAAGTCAGGCTGGGATTTTCTTCACTGTAGCATAGGAGATTGAGGCTTGACCTTGCAGAGGTTTGTAAAATCATGAGCGGCATAGATAAGATGAATAGCAAGGGTCTTTTCCCTAGGATGGGGGAATTCAAAACTATGGGGCATATTTTTAAGGTGAGAGGAGGAAGGTTTAAAAAGGATACGAAGGGCAATATTTTTACAAACTGGTTCATGTGTGGAATGAATTTCCAGAGGAAGTAGTTACATCTAGACAAGAACATGAATAGGAAAAGTTTGGAGGGATACGGGCCAAACACAGGCAGGTGGGATTAGTTTGGTTTGGGAACGTGTTTAGCGTGGACTAGTTGGACTGAAGGGTTTGTTTCCATACTGTACGACTCTATGATTGTTACCCTATCTCTGAGCCAGGAGGCTTGGGTTCAAGTCCCACCTCCTCCAGAGGAGTGTCATAATATGCCTCAACAGGTTGATTAAAAATATTTACTTTCTTTTTATCCAAACCAATAAGCTATCAATAACCATGCTCACTTCCTATTCATTTCTATCAGTTTGCTAGTCATAGGTTATCTATTAAGCCAAATTAAACTTATCAATTCTATCTATTGCTTATTGACTTAGCAATCACACTCACTTCTTTTATATTGGCTTATTAAATTGGTCGTTGTGTTCAGCTTCTGTGTACCTTGTTCAAATCAGATTTACTTGGTAATGGTTCAAATTGAACTGCAAACAGCATTAACATCATGTCAATTGAATCAACATCCATTCATTTTCTACTGATCCAAACTGAATCACCTATCCCATTCGCCCTATTGATCCAAAACAAGTCACCAAACATATTTGTGTATTACTGATATAAATCAGATTACATCTTGGCAGCTGTGTCTTGTGAGTCAATGGTAGTAATCCTGCTTCTGAAGACCCAGGTTCACATCTCACTTGTTTCCGAGCTGTGTTGTAACACATCTGAACAGGATGATTAAGAAATATTTTTAGTTGGCTCTTGTGGTGCAGTGGTAGTGTCACTACCTCTAACCAGGAATTCAAGTCCAACCTGCTTTGAAGATGTGTAATAACATCTCTGAAGATATTTTCTAATCAAGTTGTTCACCTCTGGATTAGGTGGGATTTAGATTAGATTAGGTTAGATTAGATTACTTACAGTGTGGAAACAGGCCCTTCGGCCCAACAAGTCCACACCGACCCGCCGAAGCGCAACCCACCCATACCCCTACATTACCCCTTACCTAACACTGTGGGCAATTTAGCATGGCCAATCCACCTAACCTGCACATCTTTGGACTGTGGGAGGAAACCGGAGCACCCGGAGGAAACCCACGCAGACACGGGGAGAATGTGCAAACTCCACACAGTCAGTCGCCTGAGGCGGGAATTGAACCCGGGTCTCTGGCGCTGTGAGGCAGCAGTGCTAACCACTGTGCCACCGTGCCGCCCACAACCACTGTGCCACCGTGCCGCCCACATGGGTCACCTGCCTCAGAGGTAGGGACATTATCATTGCATCACAATAACCTATGACCATCTCTGAAACTTTTTTTTCAACCTGCACAGAGGTGTTATTACACACTTTTACAGCAAATGTGGGAGATGAACCTAGCCTCCTGGTTCAGAGGTATGGACACCACCACTGTACTACAAGAACCCAATATCATCTCTGAACAGGTTGATTAGAAAACAGCTACACCTGGGCAGTCATCTGAAAGTTATTGCAATATGTTGGAGGACCAACTGTGAGCACCATGGAATGGTTGCATACTAAATTCAGGCCATGGCTCATCTACAATAGAGATGATTCAGAGATGCCGGTGTTGAACTGGGGTGTACAAAGTTAAAAATCTCACAACACCAGGTTATAGTCCAACAGGTTTAAATTGGAAGCACACTAGCTTTCGGAGCGACGCTCCTTCATCAGGTGACAATCACCTGATGAAGGAGCGTCGCTCCGAAAGCTAGTGTGCTTCCAATTAAACCTGTTGGACTATAACCTGGTGTTGTGATTTTTAACTTTCTACAATAGAGAAGTCATGTTGTTCCTCACTTTCTTCCTTTATATCCTGAATGAAAGCCAGAGGTTTGGAGTATTCCAAGTAGCAGACTGAGAATAACCTACAATATCAAATTCTGGGTCCTTCTCACTGCTTCTATTTTTTTTTGGTGAATACAGTGCTAAATGTGAGGATTGTACATTTTGTCAGAGACTGATGTGTACTGCATTGCTAACATTATTCCTGTCCAGTCTCTCAGCCAGAGAAAACAAACACATAAGAGTATTGCATTATTCAGTTCAAACTCTAGCTCCTTAGATCAAGAAGGAAACAACCAATGTGACCAATCTGCCATGTACCCAGGAATTTCCAAACTATGGCCAATTAGTTCCTTTGGAAATGATATTTAGTCGGCAACACAGCAATTGATTGATCTGTTTTGGCGAGAGAGCTTGAAGGATGAATATCGTACAGAATACTGGCAGAATTTCCTTTTCCTCAAATAGTGCAGTGGGGACTTGCGTATCTACTTGAAAGATACATAAGATACATACAACAGATCAATGTGTTAGAAAAAAACACTGGAACGCAAATTGAACCTATGACCTTCTAAGTCAGGGGCAAGCATTCCTCCAGTATACTGAAACCATTACTTCTGGAAGACCCCACAGATTTTATTTTTAGCCTTTTCTATTCTATTCTACGCTGGAGAAAGTGAGGTCTGCAGATGCTGGAGATCAAAGTTGAAACTTTATTGCTGGAACAGCACAGCAGGTCAGGCAGCATCCAGGGAACAGGAGATTCGACGTTTCGGGCACAGGCCCTTCTTCAGGATTCCTGAAGAAGGGCCTGTGCCCGAAACGTCGAATCTCCTGTTCCCTGGATGCTGCCTGACCTGCTGTGCTGTTCCAGCAATAAAGTTTCAACTTTGATATATACGCTGCCCTTCAGCAACATCATTCAAAAACACTGTCAGGTTGCATGCTGACAACAAACACATCTAATCTCCAACTCCCTTGATCCCTCCACAGTTTCTGTGTTATCAGCTTGTTTATCAAATGTACAAATCTGGATGGGTCACACTTTCCTTCGGTTAAGCATTGAGAAATCCAATGGTATTTTATCTGTCCCCGACCACAAACTCCATTTTCTCAACACCAATTCCATCCCTTTTCCAAGACATGCTTTTGTCATCTGCAAACATGTTTGTGTCAATGCTCTGTTGACCATGCTGTCAGCCTACTCTGTCAGAAGTTGTATGGACAGGATAATGTGGAAGTAGAAAATGCTGGAAAACACTGAATGAATCCGGCTGCATCATTGAAGAGAGACATGGTTTGTCTTTCTTGTGATGACCGTTCATGAGAATTAATAAGAGTGAGGCTGAGGGTTTCTGTTTTTTGTTTTTATTTCAGATTTCCAGCATTCATAGTATTTTCCTGTTCCAAAATAAATGCACCTTGGTGTATTTTACCAAGAAATACTTGAAGCTAAGACTATTGAATGACTTTTTCATAGAGTGTTCCCATTGAGATGATACGTGCAGGCGACTGACGTAAATGGAAAAACAGGGGAAGAAAACCTATGTATATAAATAACCAAACATTTTGTTTTATTAATGGTGAAAAACAGCAGTTCCCACATCCTATTAACAGGTTCATCAGAATATGAACAAAACTTACAGCCCTTGATTTTTGTTAGTGATTCAATCTTTCAAAGATTCTTGCAATCTTTCATCTTGTTGTGCAAAAAATGACTAATAATAATTTAGTCATTTAGACCAGACTGATTAATATCTTCCCTGCGTTTACGCTGAAGTGCTCACATGAAGAAACTGTCAAACTGGTTGGTGTTGCACAAACTAAGATTTATTTGTAGAAAATTGTCTTTGGGAAAAAAAAGGAGATGAAATACCAGAGAAATATAGTGAAGATTACAGCAGTAATCCAAGCACAAGTTGTTTATCTATGCGATTATGATAAAGCTGAGATTGGAGTAGAGAGCAAAGTGACACCAAATCCAGGTCAAATAAGGGAAATGAATGCAATGCAACCTCTAGTTAGCTCTTATTTCTAAATCTTTGATTTCTGTCTTTCCCCATTTGTTAAAGATGTTACTTTCTCGTGCTTACTTTTGTCAAAGTGAAGAGGCCAGAATGAAGACAGCCCCTTGCAGTAATTGAAACAGCAGGAAAGTTAAGGATGAGAAAAGCTATTGATCTACTTAAATCGAGCATCCACCCATTTGGCCTCCAAGCTCCTATGGAATGTATACCCAATAGCATGCCTGGTAAATTATACCAATATTTACCTATCTGTTGTATTGTGAAATTTGTTTAGTATCTCAAGTTTCATTGTTGTAATCTCTGGCTCCATATCCTGTCTGATTTTGTAGTAACATCCAGGACTTAACCAATTCAAGCCGTTTAACATTGCCATACTTAATTTCTCAGTCATTACCTTCTCTCCATATTTGGAAAGTGCTTTTTCAACACTTCACTTCTCTCATGTAGAGTAGAAATATTCTTCTCACTCTTCTTTACACCTTCTCCAATGCTTGTATATCATCTTTTCTAGCAGGATGACCAGAGCTGTACACAAATAGTCTGATCAATATATCTGCATCCAACTGAAACACTTTCTGCTAATATGTTCCTGAGATTGCCCGTGAAGGAAATGCTATTTGTAATGAAGATCAAATCTCTTTTTTTACAAACATCTTTATAAACGGTTTTATGACTTTGCTATTTGGTGCATAGAGGCAATCTTCTCATTCTGTTCAAAGTCTTTGCAAATAGGAGGACCTACTCTGAGATATATACTCCCTTTTTGGTCTCCCTTGACTCACTTCCCATGATAGCATGCTTAGAATTGTGCCTGTGATTGACTGCATAGATAAGAATCATGATTTCAAACTCAGATTCAAATTTTCTTTGGTTACATTGCACCAAACCAATCACACGTTTGAATTACAAATGACTAATCTGGCTCTTCATAAGTTCTCTTAACTAGAAGTCTACAGCATGGAAACTGGCCCTTCCTCCCAACTCACCCATGCTGTCCAGTGTTCGCAATTAAACTAGTCCCATTTGTCTGTGTTCGATTCGTATTCCTACAGACCTATCCCATTCTAAGTAAGTAATCTAAATCAAAGTAATTCATGTATCTGTCTAAACATTTCTTAAATGATGAAATTGTATTCACTTCCACAACTACCTCTGGCAGCCTGTTCCAGACACTCACCATGCTCTGTGTGAAAATAATTGCCCCTCTGGAACCTTTCGTATCTCTCGCCTTAAACCTATGCCCTCTAATTTTAGACATCCTATCATGGGGAAAAGCTGTTGGCTGTCTACCTTGTCTATGCCTCTCATGATTTTATAGACCTTTGTAAGGTCACTCTTCAGTCTCCTTGCTCCAGGGAAAATTGTCCCAGCCTATCCAACTTCTCCTTATAATTCAAACCTTCCAGTAGCATCCTAGTAAATCTTTTCTGTACTGTTTCTAGATTAATAATATCCTTCCTATAGTAGGGCGACCAGAACTGCATTCAGTACTCCAAATGTGGTTTCACCGATGTCTTCTACAGCTTTGCAACCCCTATACTCAATGTGCTGATCATGAAAGCTACCCTGCCGATAGCCTTCTTGACCACCCTGTCTTCCAGTGACTCCACTTTGAAGGAACTATGAACCTTTACCCCTGAATCTCTTTGTTCAATAACATTCCCCACGGCCCTACCATTGACGGTGTAAGTTCTGCCTTGGATTGACTCATAAAACACTTTGCATTTATCTAAATTAAACTCCATCTGCCATTCCTCAGCCTACTGGCCCAGTTTATCAATACCTCGCTGCAATCCCATATAACTTTCTTCACTATCTACTATACCACCAACCTTGGTGTCATCCACAGATTTACTAACCACACCTCCTAAATTCTCATCCAAATCATTTATATAAATGACGAATAACAGTGGACTCAGCAGTGATCTCTGTAGCACAAATCTGGTCACAGGCCTCCAGTCTGAAAAACAACCCTCTACCACTACCATCTGTCTTCTACCCTCAAGCCTATACTCAGTCTTAGAGTACTGGACATACTTTGCAATTTTCAAATATCTTCATGTTTTCTGCCAAAAAGCAACTGCTTTACATCAATGTATTAATGGGTCACAGGACTAGGGTGGAAACTGAACTTCAAAATGAATGCTGGTGAGCATCTCAATAGCTTGCTGTACCATGTTGAGGTACCAATACTCTGCCATTTCCTCAATGTGTGTGATGTTATTTTTCATATAGAGATATGCAGCATGGAAACAGACCCTTCGGTCCAACTTGTCCATGCTTACCAGATAGCCTATATAAATAGTCCCATTTACCAGTATTTGGCCCTAATCCCTGTACACCCTTCCGATTTTTGTACTGATCCAGATGCCTTTTAAAATGTTGTAATCGTACTCGCCTTCACCATTCCTCTGGCAGCTCATTCCATACATGCATCACATTCTGCGTGAAAATGTTCCCCTTCAGGTCCCTTTTATATCTTTCCCTTCTCACCTTAAACCTATGCCTGTTAATTCTGGGATCCCCTTCCCTACCACAGGGAAGAGTCTATTTCCCCTATCCATGTCCCTCATGGTTTTATAAATCTCTAATGTCGCCTCTCAGGCTCCAACGCCCCAGGCAAAATAGCCCCAGCCTATTCAGTCTCTCCTGTAGTTCAAACCCTCCAACTCTGGCAACATCCTCGTAAAGCTTTTCTTAACCCTTTCAACATCCTTCCTATAGCATGGAGATCAGAATTGCATGTAGTATTCTAATAACAGCCTCACCACCGTTCTGTACAGCCACAACATGACCTCCCAACTCCTATACTTAATACTCTGACCAATAAAGGAAAACATACCAAATGCCTTCTTGGCTATCCAATCTACCTGTGATTCCACTTTCAAGGAGCTATGAACCTGCACTCCAAGGCCTCTTTGTTCATTGTTTCTCTTCATTAACAATTTTATCCAATATTTAAAAAAAAAATTGTGCTGCTCAGTATGAGGCTCTTTATCTGTGGAGAAGTGGCAATCATCCACTTAGCACTTTGTTCTTAATAATATGGATCAAATAGAGAACTTCTCAGGGTCAATTAGTGTTCATATACACAAATTTAGCCAAATACAAAATATAGTGTATTTATATAGTGCCTTTAACATCAGAAAAATATCTCTTCCCAAAAATATTATCATAATTGTGAGACTGAGTTGAATAACCAGTGTAGGCTCACTATTGCCTTTTTAAGGGCAATTAAGGATGAACAACACATGCTGGCTTAGATAGTGACGCCACATCCTCTGAAAAAATTAAAAAGACATTTTGATCAAACAATGGTTTTAAGGAGTCATGTTAAGGAAAGAGAAAGGGGGGTAAAGGTTGAGGGAGGGAATCAAATAATTTAGGGATTAGGTAGTTTAAAGGACAATTGCAAATAATGCAGTGATGAAAACTGTTGATGCACAGGTGGGCAGAATTAAATTAGTCTAAAATCTTGAAGGAATAAACAGTTCAAGAAGGTTAAAGATTTAGGGAAGGCCAAGGTCATCATAGAATAGATGGAACAGCACTAGAATTGGAAAGCAAATAGTAGCAATAGTACAGTGAAGGTTTGCTTTGGAGCTGTAAGGCTCTGTGACAGATTAATGTAGCAGTGGTGGCTTTGTTCTGGTGAGTTATTTGTTGACATGAGGTACAACTACAGGCAGTGTTGAGTTTCAGGTTGTTGACAATTTTCTGTAAGATTATTAAGTAACTTGTGTTTTTAGGCTAAAATATACTTTCATTTAAAAAAAACTAGTGTAAGTGTGGAGAATTACGAATTCTGTTTCAGGTTTAATAAATTTTGGGTCCTGGTTAGCAGCTACACATGCAACTAGCTTTTAGTAGCTCTTTAACTCTTTATTTTTATTACCTCTCTTTCAATCATTGACAACAAAGACGCCTAACTTTGACCTAGTAATATAATATTCTTGATATGTTCCTACAAGGACTGTAACATGATTGACCATTAAAATATTTTCCAAGGAAAGGTTGAGGGAGGAGCTTTTGTTCAATGCACTCTAATTTTATGGAGCAGAATACTATAGCCATGAAAACTTCATTTGATTTCAATTAAAATATTGAAAATTTAACATTTTAAATGTGTCAGTGACTTATCAGTTTGGAGAAACCACACTTGCAAAAGTGCTGAGCAGAGGTTGAAATGGGGATCATATCAATCATACTGCAGCAAGAGTGAAATCTACATTGACATCATTGACAGTGTGTCCAATCAGACAAGGGGGTCCAATTTTTGGCAGCAGAGGACAACAGCATAGGCTTAAAGGTGAAACAGCCAATATTGCAAACTGTTCAGAGAAAGAGAGAAGGGGCAGAAAGAGAAGGCAGAAGAAAGCATGAAGGACAATGAGGAAAGATGGAAGAAAAAGTGATAGATAAGACAGAAAGCAGGAGACAATAATTAAAATCAATGCCTAAAGAGACAAGGTCTTCCCGCTCCCTGAGAGCTGTGTTAAGGAGAAACAGTGCCCGTTTGTGGCTGGCGATAATACTTTCCATTCAATGGAGTTTGCAGCTTGCTGATTCATACGATTGCAGGCCGGCGCCCTGCTGGCGAGCCTCTCCAGTGAAATTAAATCCACTCTCTTCAGTTATAAATTATAATGCTCTATAAACAACACTCCCACTGGGAATTGAGAGAGATCTATGCACAGTCCCCTCACTGTTTCTCGCTCTGCTCCTCTGCCACAAACAAGGGAGTACTGTGTGTCTGCAGTAATTTACACACTGTTTGATGTTTCAGATAGAGAATGGGAATGAGACAGAAACAAAAGACAGAGTGGAGAGAGAAGGAAAATAGCAAGGAACAAAGAAAGGAGAAGTGCAAGAAGTAAACAAGAAAGCATATCAATAAATTGGAACATAGACATCTAATATAATTCAAAGGTGTAAAACATAATTCAAGGGTATAAGGGAAATTGATAAGAAAGATTTTAATATTCTCATCCTTATTTTCAAATTCCTCTATGATCTTGCTACTCCCTGAGTAACTTCAAACCCAATAATGCTTCTGCAAACTCCACACTTAACCAGCTCTGGCCATCACAAATTTTAAACGTTTCACAATTGAGCCTGGGCTTTCAGCTAGGAGAAAGTGAGGACTGCAGATGCTGGAGATCAGAGTCGAGAGTGTAGTGCCAGAAAAGCACATCAGGTCAGATAGCATCCCAGACCCCAAACTCTGCAACTTCCTCTCAACACCTCCTCCCAGCCTTCTGTCCGTTTGGTTGCCTGTCCTGACATCTCATTATCTAGCTTGTCACTAAATGTTGTCCAATATCACTTCTGTGGAGCACCTTCAGAAGTTTTCACCATATTTTTTTTTAGATTAGATTACTTGCTTACAGTGTGGAAACAGGCCCTTCGGCCCAACAAGTCCACACCGACCCGCCGAAGCGCAACCCACCCATACCCCTACATTTATCCCTTACCTAACACTACGGGCAATTTAGCATGGCCAATTCACCTTACCTGCACATCTTTGGACTGTGGGAGGAAACCAGAGCACCCGGAGGAAACCCATGCAGACACGGGGAGAATGTGCAAACTCCACACACTCAGTCGCCTGAGGCGGGAATTGAACACGGGTCTCAGGTGCTGTGAGGCAGCAGTGCTAACCACTGTGCCACCGTGCCGCCCACTTAGTCCTAGACACATCAGAAGCAACACAAGGCACTCAATTGACCTCATCTAAGGTGCTATATAAAGGCAAGGTGTTATGTTATAGAGAACAGAAAGAGGTGAGAGAAATAGCTAAACACTGCTT
Source organism: Chiloscyllium plagiosum (assembly GCF_004010195.1). Lineage (NCBI taxonomy): Eukaryota > Metazoa > Chordata > Chondrichthyes > Orectolobiformes > Hemiscylliidae > Chiloscyllium > Chiloscyllium plagiosum. The sequence goes on along the minus strand of NC_057737.1, from coordinate 3,928,376 downwards.
GTATATTAATTCAGTTTCATGCCTCTACTGTTGTCTCTAGTTGTGTGAAGCTGTGCAGCTGGGAGCGACATCAAAATACTTATTTGGTTCCCCCAGTTTAAGTGGGGGACTATCAATGTTGAAAAGTGTGATGCTGGAAAAGCACAGCAGGTCAGGTAGCATCCCAGGAGCAGGAGAATCGACATTTCAGGCATAAGCCCTTCGTCAGGAATTGGGGGTGAAAGGGGGAATGAGAGATAAATAGGAGGTGAGGTAAATAAATGAGGGTGAGGTAGCTGGGAAGGTGATAGGTAGATGCAGGTGGGTGGAATGATAGGTCGGAAGGGAGGGTGGAGTGGAACGGATAGGTGGGAAAGAAGATGGACAGGTAGGAGAGTTCAAGAGGGCGGTGCCAAGTTGGAGGGTTGGATCTGGGATGAGGTGAAGGGAGGGGAGATGAGGAAACTGATGAAGTCGATTTGAGGCTGTGTGGTTCCCAAGGGGCATGATGAGGCGTTCTTCCTCCACTTGTTGGGTGGCTTGGATTTGGTTGTGGTGGAGGCTCAGGACCTGAGTGTCCTTGCCGAAGTAGGAGGGGGAACCAATTTGTTTAATAGAGCGTGATGACTCTGCTAAGCTTATCTTTAGTGTGCTTCCCCATTCCATGAGACTCCAGTGTTGAGAGTTGGCGGAATTAATGCAGCACCAGAGGCAGACAGCAAAATGGACAGTCAGTGCACAAACAAAACTAATTAAAGGATATATAAATAAATGAAGCAAGAGGAGAAAGAGGTTAAAGGAAAGAAGGAAGAAGCAGAAAACCCCATGTAAAAGAAGTCCCATTTTTCAGGATCTAATGGAAAATAAACTAGTCTTCATTTTGTCTCATTCTGCCTACATGTTTTGTTAGCTACTGGATGGAATGCTAATTGTTTCCATGTCAAGGCACTTTTGAATCTTGTCTGTTTTTTGTTTGTCCTGCAGTCTGCCCTCTCTCAGCAAAGACATATCATCTCTCCTCTTAGAGTCATAGAGATGTAGAGCATGGAAATAGACCCTTCAGTCCAACTCGTCCACGCTGACCAGATATCCCAACCCAATCTAGTCCCACCTGCCAGCACCTGGCCCATATCCCTCCAAAAGCCTCCTGTTTATATACCCATTCAGATGCCTTTTAAATGTTGCAATTGTACCAGCCTCCACCTCTTCCTCTGGCAGCTCATTCCATACACATACCACCCTTTACATGAAAAAGTTGCCCCTTAGGTCTCTTTTGATTCTTTCCCCTCTCACCCTAAACCTATGCCCTCTAGTTCTGGACTCACCCCACCCCAGGGAAAAGACTTTGTTTATTTATCCTATTCATGCCCCTCATGATTTTGTAATCCTCTATAAGGTCACCCCTCAGCCTTCAACGCTCCAGGGAAAACAACCCTAGCCTATTCAACCTCTCCCTATACCTCAAATCCTCCAACCCTGGCAACATCCTTGTAAATCTTTTCTGAACCCTTTCAAGTTTCACAACATCTTTCCGATGGGAAGGAGACCAGAATTGCAGGCAATATTCCAACAGTGGCCTAACCAATGTTCTGTACAGCCGCAACATGACCTCCCAACTCCTGTACTCAAAACGCTGACCAATAAAAGAAAGCATACCAAATGCCTTCTTCACTATCCTATCTACTTGCGACTCCACTTTCAAGGAGCTATGAACCTGCACTCCAAGGTCTCTTTGTTCAGCAACACTCCCTAGGACCTTACCATTAAGTGTATAAGTCCCGCTAAGATTTGCTTTCCCAAAATGCAGCACCTCTCATTTATCTGAATTAAACTCCATCTGCCACTTCTCAGCCCATTGGCCCATCTGATCAAGATCCCATTGTAATCTGAGATAACCTCCTTCGCTGTCCACTTCACCTCCAATTTTGGTGTCATCTGCAAACTTACTAACTCTACCTCTTACGCTCACATCCAATCATTTATATAAATGATGAAAAGTAGTGGACCCAGCACTGATCCTTGTGATACTCCACTGGTCACAGGCCTCCAGTCTGAAAAACAACCCTCCACCACCACCCTCTGTCTTCTACCTTTGAGCCAGTTCTGTATCCAAATGGCTAGTTCTCCCTGTATTCCATGAGATGTAACCTTGCTAACCAGTCTCCCATGGGGAAACTTGTCGAATGCCGTACTGAAGTCCATATAGATCAGGTCCATCGTTCTGCCCTCATCAAACCTCTTTGTTACTTCTTCAAAAAACTCAATCAAGTTTGTGAGACATGATTTCCCAATTTGACTTAAGTAAACTAAATAAAACATCTCTGCTTGAGCAAGGCGAATGATTGATCGTGCAAAACTCATTCTCTATCAATTTTCTTCTTTAGTTTATGGGATGTGGACATTACTGGCTAGGCCAGCATGAATTACATGTCCCTAATTGCCCTTGAGAAGTTAATAGTGACGTGACTTCTTGAACTGTTACAGTTCATAGGTGGAAGGTAAACCCATAGTATTGTTAGGAAAAATGTTCCAGGATTTCCTATACATTTAATTGTTTCACCAGACCTAATGGACATGGAATACTATGTGCAGAATTCTTACCGGGTACCAAAACTGACACATACCCAAAAGTTCATTACCTATTCAATGTAATGAAGCCTTTTCTTTGGGGTTTCTGATGAGAGAAAAAGGAACATTTTGAGAAGATTTGTAGCTCAGGTTAAGGTTCTGGATGTATGTCTGCTTGCTAAGCTAGAAGGTTCATTTCAGACGTTTTGTCACCATACTAGGTAACATCTTCAGTGAGCCTCGGGATGAAGTACTGCTGGTGTTTCCTGCTTTCTGTTTACATGTTGCGACCTTCTAGCTCAGCGAGCAAACCTACATCCAGAAAATAGAACACCAGAGATAAACAAGAATTTCAGAACTTCGCCCTCATTTAGTTCAACAGCATTTTGACTCTGAGTTAATTTTAATATTGCACCACTGAGCATATAAACAGATGATTGCAAATTAGTAGTTTATATAGTATGATAGTTGACATAACTAATCAATGATAATAATTAAAACAATCCCCAAAGTATTGAGGTTGGACACCTTTGAATTTCTTTCTCGTGTTGGAGCCGGCGGCAAGTAGGAACATTGGGCCACAGAAATAAGTCATTCTGAATGACCTAATGCATCTAAATACATTGATTCCATAAGGTTGCAATTTATCTATTACATGAAAGAACTTGTAACATGCAATAGTGCTGAGCTAACTGCACTCTTGGTGAAAATCAGCTAAATTGACACTGATCAATGAAAGAACTTAATTGGTCTGGATTGCCTAGTATTATAGCCAGCAAAACTAATTGATGTATGGTATCGGGGAAGTTTGCTTTAGGTTTGTAGCATATTACATAGTAGGTGGTAATAAAATGTCCACAAATGTCACTTATTGTATCCATTGCTCCTGATGCGGTCTCCTCTACATTGGGGAGACTGGACACTTCCTTGCAGAGGGCTTTTGGGAACATCTCTGGGACACCCGCACCAATCAACCCCACTGCCCCGTGGCTAAACATTTTAACTCCCCCACTCTGCCGAGGACATGCAGATCCTGGGCCTCCTCCATCACCACTCCCTCACCTCCCGACACCTGGAGGAAGAATGTCTCATCTTCATCCTCGGAACACTTCAACTCCAGGGTGTCAATCAGTTTCCTCATTTCCCCTCCCCCCATCTTACCCCAGTTCCAACCTGCCAGCTCAGCACCATCCTCATGACCTGTCCTACCTGCCAATCTTCCTTCCCACCTATCCGCTCCACCCTCCGACCTATCACTTTTATCCCCCTCCATCCACCTATTGCACTCTTAGCTACCTTCTCCCCAGCCCTCCCATTTATCTCTCCATCCCAGAGGCGCCAGGCTCACTCCTGATGAAGGGCTACTGCCCGAAACGTCGATTTTCCTGCTTCTCGGATGCTGCCTGCCCTGCTGTCCTTTTCCAGCAAACCTTTAATCTTGACTCTGATCTCCAGCATCTGCAGTCCTCACTTTCGCCTTGGTAATAAAAATTACTTCTACTCAGAAACAACAGAGCTCAGCAAATGGAAGAAGAAAGAAAAAGCTGGAGAGAAAAAAAGGATACAAAGATAATGAAAATGGGAAGAAAGTGGTAAAAAGAATTTTGAAAAAAATCAGTTATCAAGATGAAAGCCTAACCTTTCTAGGAGTCAGAACGAGATGCTGTCATATGGGGGGGGGGGGGGGGGGGAGCGGGTGGTGAAACACTGATATTTTTTTTCCTTTCTCCATTCTAGTTTTCTGTTTGTATTTGTTTTCAATCAATATGGTTTTCATTTACTTATTTCAGCATGGCCATATGTGGTCTTGTATCCTGATATAATGAAGCAGAGGGGAGTTAGAGTAATTTGAACTTCTGTGCTTGCATATCTATCGCCTGTATGCAAACTGTTTAGAAACTATAAAGCTTTGTTTGCTGCATTATTGATGAAGAGTTTAGAAATGCAGATGTCACAAAGGCTTCATTCAACATTCTGCAGGTTTGCTAGCTCAATCAAGTCACTGCACTATCCAAAATCAAAACACAGCAAAGTAGGCAATTTGTGTCATTTCAAATAAAGAGCTTTCTCAACCCCCACATAAAACCATTTGTTAATAAATACAAGAATAAAAGTTGTAAGGCTCTGCTTCTGAAGGGCTACCATGGTACTGTGGGAGGCTCCCTAGTTAGATTATTTTGAAAGACATGCCCCCATCACGCAGGTTCCTTAGTACTGTAAAGGAATGATTGAGGCTTAAGTATAACAAAATCGAATGGTATTTATGAATTGTGATAACACAAATTCAAATAGATTATAAAGCCAGCAAACCAAACATTGTTTTGTAATCACAATTCCTCTCAAACTTGGCAATCAAGAGGAAAAAAAAATCATGTTTCATTCCCAACTGATGGGAACAGTTGTAACTCTAACATGTGGAGTTCACTATCAAAGGAGGCTGAATGAGTCAGCTGCCAGATCCAGCTTCTTTTCCATGAAGCTCTCTATGTTTAAAACAAATGAGCAATATTTTAAAGCTGCTATAAACTGTTGACTTCAATTGACAGGAATATGGGACACAACTGGGTTAATGGTAAAGGTTCTTAATGCATTGTGCCAGGGTGACCTTATAGAGCATTATTATAACATGAGGGGCATGGAGAAGGTAAACAGACAAGGTCTTTTCGCAGGGTTGGGGGAAGTTCAGAACCAGGGCATAGGTTTAGGGTGAGAGGGGAAAGATTTAAAAGGGACCTAAGGGAGAACATTTTCACGCCAAGGGTTGAACGAGTATGGAATGAGCTGCCAGAGAATGGAGGCTTGTACAATTACAACATTTAAAAGGGACCTGGATGGGTATATGAATAGGAAGGGTTTGGAGGGATATGGGCCTCATTCCTGATTAAGGGATCTTGCCCAAAATGTCAATTCTACTATTCCTCGGATACTGTCAGATCTGCTGTGCTTTTCCAGCATTCCACTTGTGACTTAGAGGGATATGGGCCAAAAGGTCTGTTTCTATGCTGTACATCTCTATGATCTATGTGATAGATCATATTAAAGCAACATCATATGACTTAATACTTTTTTTACCTTTATATAGCTATTCTTATAAAGAGGTTTGAGACTCCCATTATATTTTAAAGTGTCAACATCATAAAAAAGAGCAACTGGTTGCTTTGGTAATTTTTTAAACTAGGAACCATAGGTATGCAAGCACAGCCTATTCTCTAAATTCCTCTTCATTAAGAGAATTTAAGCTTTAGGAACAGATCTGGGGATAAGAAAAAGATGATCAATTTAAATACAGTTCTATCTCAAGAACAGAATAATGGAAAAAAGTACAGAATGAATTAAGTGATATGTCAGTGGTTGAGAAATAGGTGAAATTTATATGAAATCTTGCACATGGAGAGCAAAAATGGGCAATGTTAGTTTTGTATGTTAGGTAGTGAAATAGGCAAGCACAAACTTGAAAGAAGCTTCAAAACATTGATACTGAACCATCCAACAACATTCAATCTCCAGTGTCATTGTTAAACAACAGAACTAAACAAAAGAGTACAAGGCAGAGAAAGTCTTGATAAACTTTATACATCTCGGAGCATGTTTTGAATGTAGCATCACTTCTGGTTCTGAGAAACAAGGGAAATGTTCAAAAACAGGAAGCAATGCAGAGGGGAAAATAACAAGGTTAACCTCCAGTTTTGCGGTCTGAGTTAGGAGGAAAGACTTGGAGATTTCAACCCGCTAATGATGCGCCTGGGGGGTAATCTTATAGATATCCTTTTTGATTTATTTTGTTAAGTGAAAAAACTAAAAAGTGTAATGGATTCAAATTGCTAAAAGATAATTGTAAACCTGTTGGACTATAACCTGGTGTTGCTGATTTGTAACTTTGTCCACCCCAGTCCAAGACTGGCACCTCCGCATCATAAAAGATAATTGCCAGCAATGGTACTAAAATTTATTTTGAGTGCACTTACAAGCCACCAGAAAGAATGCTGAAGATAAAAATTCCTTTAAACACTACAATCAGTGGGGAAGAACACAGGATTACTCTGGTTGAACTAAGATGGACTGAATAGCCATTCTCACAAGTTGAGTATATTGTGTTTTTAACAATGGATATTAAGGACTGAGTGGGATAGTGATGCTAGCTCACAACACAGAAATAACACAAGAGCTTAAAAATCGCATACGAGAGAACAGTCTTATTTTAAAAACTAGAAATGAAAGTAAACATTTTCCTCAATGGAAGAAAAGTTCACAACAAAGTAGCATTGGGTGGAATGGTGTTCCTCATTCATGGTGTTTGAGATTTTTTGATTGAATGCTACCTGATAATGCTCCTCTCAGTATAAATTGGTGTGTCATCAACAAGTTCTGAGCAACAATATCAGGCCTAATAGTTATTTCTGATTCAAAAACAGAACTTGCTACAGAAGCTCAGCAGTTCTGGCAGCAACTGTGGTGAGAAAGCTGAGTTAACGTTTTGGGTCCAGTGTTCTTTTTTGTTCAGTTATTTCTGATTATTGTACGGTGCCACCGTACAATGAGGCTTTTCTGCATTGTAATTTATGTCATGCAGCAAGGAAAGCTGTTTTTCCCTTTGTATTGTACTTATGCTTTTTGTTTCCTCAAGTTTCACTTGCTTCTATTCTTCTAATAATTAGGCTGTGAAACTGGCTGGTCGGACCCCAATCTGGGGTCACAATTCTTTCCTATCAACTTTTTCACTGTTGAGGAAGCCTAAAGGAACATCGTCTTAAAATCTGAGCTAGGCTCTCCAGGAGAGTATTTCAGAAACGTTTCTCCATATAAAGGATGACAGACACATTGAACTCTCTTCTATGAAAAGCAGATGATGCTAGTTCACTTAATTATCTTAAACTTGAGACTGAATGATTTTTACAAGCTAAGAGTATTTTGGAATTGATACAGATCAGCCATGATCTCCCTGAATGGCAAAATAATTACTGGCTTTTTCTATACTCACGTTAATGCTTTGAGCATCGGGAGTCAGGTGATCCTGATATCAGTAAAATTATGATTTATTTAAATAGAATTAAAATAAAAAGGGAAAGCTGCCATCGTCTTACCAGACCATAGGGCTGCTCTTTCATTAGAAAGAGAGAACGGTGGCATTTTAACTTGAGGATCACCACATATCAGATAAGGGGAAAGGTTGAGAAGGAGAATCCTTAATGGTCACCTCAGTTGGTGCAGGGATTGAACCCATCACTCTGCATTGCAAACCACCTCTCCTTCCATCTGAGCTAACTGAACCTCAGAAATAAATCCAGGCAGAGGTGTAAAAGGGACTGTTGATTCACTATTATGTAGTCAAAAATGACATCGAATTAGCGCTGTGGTAGTCAGCATATTATTACTAAGTTCGCTTGTTTGGACCATCATTGTCACATGGCTCACAGATTGCATGGGATTCTCTTGCATTTTCAACATCATCATGATGTGTTGCCATTGGCAAGACAACTGCAATATTGTAGGAATAAAATGGTTATTCTTCCCTTTCATGAAGTGATCTGTATATTGTATTCTCTCTGACTAGCTTAATTTGGAGTCTAGGTTTGTGAAAATTGATGTAAATTACCACCAGCTGTACCTTCCCACAATGGCACCAATCTTATGTCTATAGACATTTAATTTTAAGCCACACAGACACAAAAATTGATGCATAGAATATTCCAATGTCAATGGAACCTGTTTAGTGTGTAGATTGCTTGTGTGTCTCATGATATTATCTGATGCACTAACCCTACTCACTGCTCCCATCCTTGTTCACTCAAAGATCCTGCTAATAATTCTTTGGTGGTTTTGACAAGTTCTAGTTTTATTCCAAATAACACTTACTTATGCCTGAGAATGACAAGATCTGGTACCTTTCCCTATCAGCTGATGATTAGTTCTGGAAATAACTTATTTTTTCCTGTACTGCGGAGTCTGTTTAAATAAAACAACCTGTATTGTTGAGGAGTACTGCATAATCATACTAACTACTGACAGAACATGTTTACAGGTTTCCTGGCCAATAGTTATCTCTTGGTCAATTCCTAAAAACACATTATCTGTTCATTATCATTTTGCTGTCAATGGGAGCTCTGGGCAAGTTACCAAAGCAATTATGCTTCATTTTGGGATGTCCTGGGATTGCAATGGACACTAACCAAATGTAAGTTATTTTCCTTTTACTAGATTTTATTTCATCAGGTTGAACCTTTTCACTCTGCTTTCTTAGTTAAAATATTCTGCACTTTTTGCAGATCATCAGCTACTTGCAAACAAAGAAAATGCACAGAAAGGAGGTGTTGATGGTGGGGGTGATTGGAAAAGAACATTAAAACTGCTTGAGAATAAGGACAGTACAACTGAAACAAAATTACAGGTCACAGAAGATCCAGCAGCATCTTAAATGAGAAAAAATAGGTTAAGATTTCAGATCTATGTCCACATTAGAGCATATTCACACCCAAAATGTTATCCCTTTGCATCTGCAGCATAATCCCAGTATTCCTTGTGGAAATTGTGGGCTTTTTAAATGTTTGTTTGAATATCTGGAATGGAGATAAAACAGACATCAAAATTATCTTTTTTCAACAAAAAGACATGATTGAGCTTTACTGGAATGAAAAAGGGGTGAAAGGGAAACAGTGCTCTTTATGTGAGTTAGCTCACTTGCTGTGAAACCCAAAGCAGTGAGATGCCAGAGCAATGTGATGTTAGTGGCTGCTGTAATCACAGACTTCTGTCCAGCAGCAAACTGCAAAAATAGCAGCAGCTGCTGCTCCTTTCCACCAATCGACAGACATTTGAACACCTCCCAGCCAATTACCAGGCAAGTGACTGCACAAACATGGAATTATTGGTTCGGGCGGATGCTAACATGAACACTGGCTTTTCCTTCTGACTGCACTTGTATTCTTCATCTCTTCCCCCTTCTCCTCCTCCCAGGCATAGCTACAATAGCAAACACCTGATATCCATCTCAACCTGTACTTCTTCACAGATCAAACTGCTGCCACCTTTCTGCAGGCAGTAGTTGCAATTTACCGCAAAGCTATTAGACTTCAAAATCAGCCCAAAGCTTCACACACTGGGCTTGAATATTTAACCCCAAGGTAACAGCCTGAAAATCATTTCAAGTCAGAAAATAAAAGCTAGTCCAGAATGCTTTTATTTTCATTCCGCCAGTATGAAGCCCACTCTTCAGGCAAATCTATGACCTTCAGTGCCTGTTGTGCACGTGGCCTGCAGAGCTGTCATCCTCAAGAATCTTTCCATTCTGGCTGAATTTTACTTTTCTGGACAATTTAACAAAATCACATTTTCAAAAATCAGATGAAAAATGACTGAATTTCATTTCTTTTTCACCACAAATGTTGAGCAATAATCTCTCTTCGGTTACTAAATCAATATTGTTCCTTTTCAATCTGAAATGCTCTGATCGATGTCCTTACGAAAAGACAACAGCAGGTGGAAGGTGCTAAGCAATTCTTTACTAATCACTATTTGAAAGCCTGGTGTTAGCTGGCAATTTCTGGGCTAATTGATAATTACTATGGTTTATATGGAGGCATTAAAATAGACAGTTACAGGTTTAGCACAGGCTCTGAGTTAGAAGTATCCACATGAAGCTTTGGATGCATTGGCTTACAATGGAATATTGCAGCATATGAGGGAGAGGGCACAAAGAGTCCATGAGGCACTGGCAATCCTGGTAGAGGGTGTCCAGAGATGGGGAGGCATTCTTTAACTGGCAGATGGGTAAAAGTTCTCTTGGCTTTCTTGCTTCTCCTCTTCACTCTGCTGCAACAGCTGATGCTATTTTGCCTGTCCTCAATCCTTCCTCCCAACCCTCAATGAGACCAGCTTTGTGACTCAAGAACAGTGATTTCCAGCAGAATGGCCATGACAAAGCACTCCAATGGTTCTGTGGAGTCTTAAATATTATACAGTAGCATACCACTCACTCTTCGAATACTCCTCAAAAAACCTCCATGAAAATGTTAATAGATTATTGGTGAAGTCACAGAGCATAGCAACAGACCCTTTGGTTCAACCAGATCACATTGACCATGTTCCCAAACTAAACTAGTCCCACTTGTCTGCATTTGGCTCATATCCCTACAAATCTTTCTGATTCATGTACTTATCTTTTAAATGTTGTAACTGTACTTGCAAACATCAGTTCCTCTGGTAGTTCATTCCACACACTAACAACTCTTTGTGTAAAAAATAAACTACTTTTCCTTCCCCACAAATTTTAATCTTAATCGTGCAAAAGATTAAAAAAAACTCTTTAAAAATAATTAAGCATTTAGCTGAAACAATAAAAAAAAGCCTCCTCCTTAAGTCCACCAACTGTCAGCTTTCAATCTCCAGATAAATAGGCCTCTCCACGAGCTCCATATGTAAAACAATCTCTCATTCTACATGTATATTATTTCACATCTTGTTGAAGTATAAAGTTTCAAACATTTAAAAAAAAAATCCTTCTCCAGATCGAAACTCGATAAACACTTGGAGCCCAAACTACATTTGAGGGGAAAAGTTTTCCTTCTTCGCGATGTAAAACAATCTCTCCTCCATGTATTTTTTTTCAATTTGAAACACTAAGCAGAAGTTTTCCACTAATTTATTCTTGTATTATTATGAAATGTACTGAAATGAATGGAAAATATCTGTACTTTAACCAGTGCTCGATGACCTACATTGTTCACAACACCCTGATTTTAAAAATCACATCTTTTAACTGCAATTAGAGTATCTATCTCTGCCATCCTTTCAAGCTGCAAGTTGCTAACCCCACCACCCTCTTTTTCTCACATTGCTCGATGGCCTTGCTGCATTCTTTAACTGTAACCTCCTTTAACCTTACATTATCCCTAGACTCCTCTAATTTTGTCCTCTTTGAAATCTTCTATAGTCACTGATCCATAATCAGCGGCTGTGCATTCAGTTTGCCTCAGCTGTAAATTTAGAAATGTTCTTCTTTAGTGTCCCTACTATTCCTTGAAGATATTCCTTAAATGTGTTTTGCCGATTTATTTACAGGAAGGATCTATTTCTGTCAGCAGAGAGGTCAACAATCGGGACATAAAACAAAAGTGACTATAGAAAGATTAGAGGGGAGTTGAGAAGCAATTTCTTTTCACCTAGAGGGTGGTGGGGTTTGCAACTTACTGCCTGAAAGAGTGGCAGAGATAGATAGCTAATTGTAGTTAAAAAGAAGCTATAGGCCAAGGGCTGGAAGATGGGATTAAATTGAATAAGTATTTTGCTGTTGACGTGAATGTGATGGGTCTGATGGACTTATTTGTGTCATGAATCTTTTTTATGCTTCTCCCTCTTTATGTGACTCGGTGTCAAATTTTATTTAATAACATCCCTGTGACATAGTTTGAGATGTTTCCTATCCTTTAAAGCACTATATATGAATTTTTGTTGTCTTAATGATCCATTTAGAGTCTAATCAAAGTAAAATGAAACATTCTGATCAGTTGAATGCCTAATTTCCCAAAGTGTTTGGTGATACAACTCATAATGGACAGCAGTGCATGGTACTCATGAAAGAATTATGACAAATTCATAGGTGCCAACTAAATCAATTCAATTCAGACTTCTGAGCAGATATAAATTTTGATTTTTTTTCTTTTAAAGGCTATGATCAATCAACAGGAAACATAGGACTGACGAACCAATAAACAGAAGGATGAAACTTAAGTATTTTCTCTTGATATTCCCTTAATAGTAACTTCATTTAAAAAAAAAAGTTTTGAAAATATTTAACAGAATAAAATGGTATGGGAGTAACCCACTTCAATAATTTGCACACTCTTTTATGGAAAGTTGTTCAACACAAGCAATGGGCACATAGTCTATCCCTGTTGCTCAGAAGGGAAGGGGGAAATGAGCAAAGCATTAGTCATTGGGGACTCCATAGTGAGGGGAACAGATAGGAAGTTCTGTGGGAATGAGAGAGACTCATGGTTGGTGTGTTGACTCGCAGGTGCCAGGGTTCGGATTGTGTTTTTGGGATCCTTGAGAGGGAGGGGGGGAGCAGCCCCAAGTCATGGTTCACATAGGTAGGAAAAGGGTTGTGAATTTAAGGCAGAAATTCAGGGAGCTAGGGCGGAAGCTTATTGCGAGAACAAACAGAGTTGTTATCTCTGGTTTGTTACCTGTGCTACGTGCTAGCAAGGAGAGGAATAGGGAGCAAGAGGAGTTAAACACATGGCTACAGGGATAGAACAAAGAACAAAGAAAATTTACAGCCCAGGAACAGGCCCTTTGGCCCTCCAAGCCTGAACCGATCCAAATGTACTGTCTAAACCTGTCGGTCAATTCCTAAGCATTTGTATCTCTCTGCTCCCCATCTACTCATGCATCTGTCCAGACGCATCTTAAATGAATCTACCGTGCCTGCCTCTACCACCTCTGCTGGCAACGCGTTCCAAACGCCCACCACCCTCTGTGTGAAGTACTTGCCGCCTGTATCCCCCTTAAACTTTCCATCTCACCTTGAAAGCATGAGCTCTTGTTATTGAATCCTTCACCTTAAGGATTTGTCCACCTTAATAACCTCTAGCATACCCAACACATCTTCCCTACTTATGCCAACGTGATCCAGACTAATCAAACGTCTATCTCTAATCTCAAGATTCATCATATTCCTCTCCTCAGTGAACACTGATGCAATATAATCATTCAGAATCTCACCCATTTTCTCAGGTTCGGCACACAGCCTTCCTTCATTATCTTTTAGTGGACCAATCCTTTCTCTAGTTACCCACTTGCTTCATACATAAGAATAAAATGCTTTGGGATTTTCCTTAATTCTGCTTGCTAAAGCTATTTCATGACCCCTACTCTTTTGATATTCCTCCAGGGCGCGTTCTGTTCTTAGCTGACTAGACCTTATGTACGCTTCCCTTTTCCTCTTGGATAGTCGTACAATTTCTCCTGTCATCTATGGTTCACGAATCTTGCCCTTCCTATCCTTTGCCTTCAACGGAACATGCCTATCCTGCACTGCCGTTAACCTATCTTTGAAAGCCTCCCACATCTCAAATGTGGACTTCCCTTCAAATAGCTGTGTCCAATCCACATTTCCCGGCTTCTGCCTAATTTTCGAGAGAAGAAGGTTGAGAGATGACTTAATTGAGATATGCAAGATAATCAGAGGGTTTGACAGTGTGGACAGTGAGAGCTATCAGCTTTGACAAAGGGTCAGTTAGACTCAAAAAGTCTTTTCTCTCCTTACAGATACTGCCAGACCTGCTGAAATTTTCCAGCATTTTCTCTTTTGGACAGTGAGAGCCTTTTTTCCTCAGATGGCGATGGCTAGCACGAGGGGACATAGCTTTAAATTCAGGGGGTGATAGATATAGGACAGATGTCAGAGGTAGTTTCTTTACTCAGACAGTAGTAGTGGCGTGGAACACACTGCCTGCAACAGTAGTAGACTCACTGACTTTAAGGGCATTTAAATAGTCATTGGATAGACCTACGGATGAAAATGGAATAGTGTAGGATAGATGGGCTTCAGACTGGTTCCACAGGTCAGCACAACATCAAGGGCCGAAGGGCCTGTACCGCGCTGTAATGTTCTATGTTCTATGTCCTGCAAAGAATTTCATCTGAAGTGTCAATCAGATTTTCTCTTTCAGAGCACTTTACTTATTTAGTATAGTGGCTTCAGATATCTTTGGGTGAAGATCTGCATTGACTCTATCCATGTCCCTCAATTTTACACACCTCAATCGGATTTCCTCCCTCGGCCTTCTCTGCTCTACGAAAAATAACCCCAATCTATCTAGTCTCTCTTCGTATCTGAAATGCCCAAGCAACATTCTAATGGACTTTCTCTGCACCCTCTCTAATGCATTCCCATTTGTCCTAACGTGTGGTGACCAGAAGTGTGCGCAATAATCCAGCTGTGGCCAAAACAACATCTTAGACAGCTCCATTATAACGTTCCAGCCTTTTTATTCAATGCCTCGACTAAAAGCCAAGTGTCCCAAATGGTTTCTTAACCACCCTATCTACTTGTCTTGCTGCCTTGAAGGATCTATGTACGTGCACACTGTACCAAGGTCTCACTCATCCTCAGTACTACCCAGAGCGCAACTGTTTATCATGTACTCTCTTTCCTTATTAGTCCTCCCAAAATTCATTTTTTCACATTTCTTAGAATTAAACTCACTGTTCATCCCATCTGACCAGCCTGTCTATATTTTCATACGGTCTAAAGCTTTCCTCTTTGCTTTTACCACAAGACCAGTTGTGTCATCTGTGAATTTACTGATTAAACTAAATCATTAATATACCGACTATAAACAGCAGAGGCTCCATCACCAAACCCTGCTTTGTTCCACTGGACATAGACTACCAGTCACAAAAATAACCTTCCCCAGTACCCTCTGCCTCCTGTCCCTCAGGCAGTTTTGGATCCCATTTACCAAATTGCCTTGGATCCCATCGGCTCAGCTTTTTCTTATGCAATGCTTTATCAAAAGCCTTACTGAAGTCCACATAGATGACATTAAGTGCACTACTCTCATCCACACATTCTTAAAAAATAAATCAATCAAGTTTGTTGGACAAGATCTTCCTCTGATAAGCTGTGTTGACTATCCTTGATTAATCTTTGTCTTTCCAAGTGGAGATAAATCTTGTCCCTCAGAGTTTTTTTTAATCAAAGGTTTCCCTATAACTGATATTAGACTCACCACCTTACAGTTCTTTGGTTTATCCTGATCATCTTTCTTGAATAATGTTACCACATTGGTTGTTTTTGAATCCTTTGGCATCTGTCCAGTGTCCAGAGAGGAATTGAACATTAACATTAAGGTCCCTGCAATTTTCTCCTTTGCCTTCCACTGCATCTCATCTGGGACTAGATATTTATCCAATTTTAGGCATGCTCAATTTGCTAATATCACATCACTCTCATTATCGGTAGAGTGCTACTCCAATTCTGGCCTCTTGTGAATTCCTGATTTGAATAAATCCACTTTTTACAGCCATTTTCCAATTCCTCAGGTCCTAAACTCTGGAATTCCCTCACTAAACATTCTGCCTCTCCATCTTTCTCCACTCTTAAACCCTCTGTTTGATCAATTTTTGGCTACCTGTCCTAATATCTATTAAATTCCGCTCGATAATGCTTCTGTTAACAATGTGCTGAAACGTCTTTAGACGTTTTACTATGTTAAAGATGTTTGATAAATGCAAGTTGTTATCAGTAAACATGTGCTTGCAAAATTACATGTTGATTTCTTTAAGAACAGAAATAATGCAATATCACTCTTGTAAAATATTACATACATACCACATAAGGAAACATAAATATGACAGCCTGCCTTCTGTTATTTAGACAGCTTTGAAGAGAGTACATTGCACTTTGTCCAACACAATGCGAATCAACAATACAGAACTCCAGTGATACTGTAACAATACACTGCACCCTCCTAAATCATCATGTTAAGTACCTTAGTGTTTTATTTTCACGCAATTATGATCACTCTTGACTTATGATCAATTATTTTGTCGGACAAAGAATTTGAATTAAATCAAGCTTATTATGGTTAGACTGTTATTGAATTTTTGCAAATCAATGTAATTTTAAAAAATGACTCCACTACCACACTGATCAATATTGCTTAACTCTACCACACTGTGCCCTAAGAGACTGTCAATAATATCTTGTCTTGCATTGTATGCCTTTCTCTACAGACTTCATTAAATCCACTTAGATGAATTCAACAAGTAAATTCTGAATCACTGGACTCTAACTGTATCAGTTCAATTGAAGACTCTCCTAGCTTATTGTGGATGAATCCCCAATTGCAGCAGGAGTCAAGAAGGCAGGTGTTATGTTGGTCTTCGTAGTCAGACGATTGTTGCAAATATACAGGGCTTTTGTAGACCACACCTGGAATGCAATGTGCAGTTTTTGTCTCCTTCGCTGAGAAAGGATGTTCTTGCTATAAAGGGAGTGCAGCAATGGTTTACCAGGCAGATTCCTGGGATGGTGGAACTGACATATGAGAAGGGATTGAATTAGTTAGAACTATATTCGCTGAAATCAGAAGAATGAAAAGGAGGTATCCCATAGAAACCCATAAAATTCTAACAGGAATAAACAGGATAGATGCAGGAGGGATGATCCGGATGAAGGGGAGTCCAGAAGCAGGGGTTAAGGAAACAGAGTAAACCTTTTGGGATTGAGATGATCCCTTCACCCACAGAGCGGTAAGTCTGTGGAATTTGTTAACGCAGAAAGCAGTCGAGCCCAAAACAATGTATGATGAGCTCCAGGTGCTGTATTCAACTCCTTGTAAAGATATTGGGATACTGGGGAAAATGAGAGCAGACTATTGAGTTGGATGATCAACCAGTTATAATAAATTATGAAGCAGGCTTAAAGGGCTGAATGGTCTACTTCTGCACCTAATATCTATGTTTCAAAAATGATTTGGATGTGAACATAGGAGGTACAGTTAGTAAGTTTGCAGATGATACCAAAATTGGAGGTGTAGTGGACAGCGAAGTAGTAGGTTCCCTCAGAGTACAAGGGATCTTGATCAGACGGGCTAATGGGCTGAGGAGTGGCAGATGGAGTTTAATTTAGATAAATGTGAAGTGCTGCATTTTGGAAAGGCAACTCAGGGCAGGACTTATACACTAAATAGTAAGGTTCTGAGGGGTGTTGCTGAACAAGGAAACCTTGGAGTGCAGGTTCATAGTTCCTTGAAAGTGGAGTCACAGGTAGATAGGATAGTGAAGGAAGATATGCTTTCCTTTATTGGTCAGAGCATCGAGTATAGGAGTTGGGAGGTCATGTTGCAGCTGTACAGGACATTGGTTAGGCCAGTTTTGGAATACTGGAAAATTTAAAAGGGGCAATTTTTTTCACTCAGAGAGTCAATCCCATTCCTGTGGGTCTGAAGTTACATGTAGTCAAGATCTGGTAAGAATGGAAAATATCCTCTGCTGAATGAAATTTGTGAACCAGATGGCTTTTTACAACTAAAAGTGGTTAAATGGTTATGTTAGACCAGATTTTTATTCCAGTTTTTTTATTGATTAAAATTTCACCATATCTTGTTGTGGAATTGAACCCATGTCCATAGAGAATTGGTTTAGGATTCTGGATTACTAGTCTAGTGACATTTAAAGTAATTTTTTTTTCACCCAGAGGGTGAACAGAATCTTGAATGTACTGTCAAAGAGATACTAAAAGAGAGAAACATTACAACCTTTAAAAAGGTATATCGATGAATGCTTGAAAAGTATCAACATTCAAGCTATGGGCCAGGTGTTGTAAAGTGGGATCGGTGTAGATCGGCCAGCATAGACATGAGGGGCTGAAGGGCCTGTCCTGTGCTGTACGACTCTAATGACATTTACCAAGATGACACTACCATTATCAACTTATGATTGCAGTCTGCTCCTCCTTTGAAGCCAGAAGGTCTCTGACGTGGCTCTCCAGCTTCAAGAGCTTGTCTGTCACCCCTAACTAGGCAAGTGCACCCTCTGGAATCAACTGGACACCTTGAGGAACATCAATATGAATGACTATTTACTGGAGCCTGATAGTGGAATTCAGAAGCCCATAGGGAGAAGCCTGTCTCCACCTTTGGACAATTCTTTCATTTCTTTGATAATCTGAAATGGAAAACGGTTGTAACATATATTTTGTGCAATTAACAGCTTTGGTTCCTTTCAGAGAGTTACAGCAAGAAAACCATTTGAGTCTTGCATAATCTGGAGCTAGGTAATAAAAGCACTTTTGCTTTTATTCTCCTCAATGTCAACTACAGAACAACTTTGGTTATACAAACGTCAATTATCCGAATTTCGAATTATCTGAACAAAATCTCGAGGTCCCATAAAAAGTAATCTGAACAATCAGTTATCCGAACAAAATATTCCGTGCCTATCTCATTCGGATAATTGAGGTTGTTCTGTAATCTTTGTCTATGGCTTAATTCTGAGAAGAATGTTGGTTAGCTTTTTTAAAAATAGGTCTGTGCAGGAGTACAGTACTCAGCAATATTATTCACCTGAGGCAATTTTACAGACCAAGAAGCAAAGAACTGGAACATCTGTTACAGAAAAGAATGCAGGACAAGCAATGTTAGAAGGATAAGGCAGCTAGGAAAATCATAGAATTGGTAGTGTGTTTCAAGCCTGTCACATACTGAAGTGAGTAGATGATATAATAAGCCATTAGGTGAGCCCGAATAATTTATGATCATCTGAATGTGCAATATTGTATATCCACTTAGGTTTAGTATTATTTATCTTTGAGTGAATGAAGCCTGTTAATGACTATCCATTTTAATAGTTCTCTTCTCATCAAAAATGGTAACCACAGTGGTGAAGAATGATATGGAGGAAGTGAGTGAAACTTAAGCACTAAAAAGCTCAACCAGTGATGGAAAGTAAGGAAGGATGAAAAAATCAGTAGCAGGTCAAATTATACTGGCAATAGAACCATTGCAATATCCTGAACTAAATGACATGGCAATAAGCATGGGATTAGATTTTAAAAATAATTAATTGAATGTAAAATGCTTTGGTAAATCCTGAGTACGTAATAAGACACTGAGCAAATGTTATTTCTTTCCTTGAAATCTCTGCATATCTTGGAGACTTCTGCAATCAAGGACTGGAATAAATGTTAAAAACTGTGAGAATAGAAGTGCTTTGAATGTCATCTGAATCTGAAGAGATTCTTTCTGCCTGCAAAGTGGTTAAATTATGTCTTCTACATTTCCAGATATGCCTAATCTGGTCGAGACTGTATCATTCTGAAGATTTAGATTACTGGGAATGAGCAGGCCAAAGCAGATCGGAAACTTGTCTAGTTGATTAAATATCCCAGTGATATTTGAGGAAGCCTATTGAGTCCATCAAATTTGCCTTGACAGCTCTTTTTAAATTCTAAATTCCTGTTCTTTAATATGTTTACTTTTCTATACCTACCTCCCTTTTAAATTGTTCTTGTATCTCTGACCTTTGGGGCAGTGTTTTCCACATGATTGCAAAATTATTTTGTGAAGAAGTGTCCTAGGATTTGATTCTAACAGAGAAAAAAAACTCACAAGGTAAAATGCCCATTTTACTTTTGATCCGAGCTGGTATGCCCAGTGTTTTATCTGACTTAGTACTTCTTCAGTCTTTTAAATCTAGATTGAATCATAACATCTGGATGGAGCTGCTGAGCTTGTGTTTATTATATCACTATACTGCCATTTTAATTTATGCAAAATAAACAGTTCATTAATTCTCTTCATCCATTCAAAATTGCAATTTTCATAATAGTTATGTACTTAAATGCAAATTTGAATCACATTATATTCTTAATACAGGAATAGGCCATTCAGCATCTCAAATCTGTATAGTCTGCACCTTAACTCCATCTACTCACACTGGCAGCCACAAAAGCTGTATTTTAGAGATGCTTTATTATTGCTTAGAGGACTTAAAAGTTTTGCGGAAATATTTGGAATGGCATATTAAGAAGAGGTCACCGTAAGTTCATTGTGTACATTGAAGTTTTTTAAAACACGGCTTCCTGTAAATCACATGATTGGTAATAACTGCTTGCTTTGCTATAGACCCCTGCTAGGGCATTGACTGGTTTGAAGAAGACCCTTGTTTTGAATCTGATTCCGTTGGAGGAATTCCTACTAAGAACTAGCTGAGCTGGAGAAAGATGTGCTTAGAGGACATTGCTTGGCTGATCTCTCTGGTTTCTGAAAAGAAAATCCTCTTGTTGAGATCAAGGTGAAAACCATTTGTTCTTTAGAGTGATTCAGAAACACCTCCATAAGACCATAAGATAAAAATAGGCCATAAGAAACATCGAATCTTTTCTGTCATTCAAATGAGATCATGACTAATTCGGTAATCCTCAGCTTCCTTTCCTGCCTTTTCACCATAACCCTTGATTCCCTTGCTGACTAAAATTGTCTGCCGCAGCCTTAATATTCCTAATGACACAGCTCTCCTAGACAGCTCTCTGCAGTAAAGCATTTCACAGATTTCATATCCTCACAGAAGAAATTCCTTAAATCTCTTTTAAATGGATAATTCCAATCTCTAAGATTATACTTCATTCCCTTTGAAATTTATGCATGAAGACTCCCAAATTCCTGTGCTACAGCTTTCTGCAATTTCTTTGAATTTTAATAATACTCAGCTCTTCTATTCTTCTTGCCAAAAGGCATAACCTCAAATTTTCCCACATTCAAGTTTGGCTGTCAGGTTTTGGCCCATTCACTTAACCCACTTGCCTTCCCATTTAGTTTTGTGTCATCCACAAAATAGGCGATAGTACATTCACATCCTTCATCTAAGACAATAACATATATTGCAAATAACTGTGGGTTTTAGCAGAGATTCCTGTGGTACTCTACTAGTTACATGTTGCCATCTTGAAATACCCCCTTTATTCTAGTTGTCTGGGATTAAATGGTATTTTCCAAAAACGCTGTGCCTGCAAGATTTCAGATACTACCACGAGTGATGAGTGACTTGACCACACATGATAGAACAGCAGAGCACCAAATTCCAAAACATTCTACATTGTATTACACAGATTTCCAGCATCTGCAATTCTTTAAAATATGCTGTGACCAGTGGAGTAGTGAGACAAGAATGACAGCGCACTCCTGAAGCCTCAGTTGTAATAGTTCCAATATCTCATTAATAATTGGAAAGGGGGCCAAGTGAGTGGGGACTAAAAACAGCCATAGTAGAATCCGTTATCTAAAACTTGATTCCCTGGCCCCACTCATTCTTGCCTGCAACAGAATTGAAATTTTTAACTGTCCAAATCTTCTCCATTGTAAATTGATGTGGTATGCTTTCTGAAATCCTTCTAGGTAACTTGAATGTCTGCTGGCGCAACTATCCTATGCATTTTTGAAGATCAAACATGGTAGAAATACTGTAAACCACAAGAATAATTTGATGCTTGACTGAAGATATTTGGGGGCCAGTGCTTAACATGAGAAACAAAAGGTGAAGAAAATCTTTTCTTGAAGGTATTAATGTAAGGCACGGCTGGAGAAAAGAAAATTTGTGACAGAGTAGACTGGGTTGGAACTGGCTGGGTTGGATTTGTCCTGCTTTTCCTTCATAGGACATACATGGGCAATTTTCCACATTGCCAAGTTGATGCCAGAGTCCATCTGAGCTGGAACAGCTTGGTAGGGTGTGGAATTCTCTGGAGCACAAGTCTTATGTATCACTGGCAGAATGTTTCTGAGCCTATAATCTTCATAGTATCCAGTCATGTGTGCGGCTCCACGATCAATGAGGATGGGGATATTTGTGGAATATCCCCCTCGAGTGAGGTTTTTAATTGTCCACCTCCATTAGTATTTATTAGGCAGTGATATCAACAGTCACTGAACCAATGAAAATAGATAAAATTAAGACGGATTAGCAGCAAGTCCAATGTGTTTAAAAAAGATTACTTCATAGGATGTGGATGATACTGTCAAAGTCAATGTTTTCTTTTATTCACTTATGGGAAGTCTCTGGCTAAACCAACATTTATTGCTCATCTCTAATTGCCCAGAGGGCAGTTAAGAGTTAACCACATTAATGTGGGTCTGAATACACATGCAGGCCAGACTAGGTAAGGATGATAGTTTCCTTTCCTAAAGGACATTAGTGAATCCACTAATGCTATCCATTAATGACAGTCAACAATGGTTTCACAGTCATCATTGGGTACTTAATTCCAGACTCTTTATTGAATTCAAATTCCACCATCTGCTGTGGTGCGATTCAAACTCAGGTCCTCAGAACATTAGTTGAGCATATGGATTAATAAATAGCCTAGTGTAATACCACTAGGCTATTCCCTCCCCATTTATTACCCAGAGTTCAGTGTACATATTTAGTGTCCTCCATACTACCTCCATATGAGAGCACCCTCTTCAGACCATCTCAGACAACAGGACACAAAAATAGGGGGTGAAGGTAAATGCTGAGGATAACAGAGTCTGCAGAAAGGTACAGACAGGTTAAGCAAGTGGGCAAAAACTTAGCAGATGGAATATGAAAATATGGGGTTATGAACTTTGAGAGGAAGAATAGAGGAGCTAAATATTATTTAACTGGCAAGAGATTGCAGAAAGCTACAGCACAGGTGGATATAGGAGTCCTCATGCATAAGTCTCAAGAAGCTAGCATACATATTCAGGTGGTAATAGGAGAGGGAAATGGAATGTTGGCCTTTATTTCATATGGAATAGAGTATAAAAATAGGACGGTTTTGCTAAAACTATATAGGGCATAATCAGACCATGGCTGGAATAGCATAAACGGTTTTGGGCCACTTATTCAAAGAAAGATACACTGGTATTGGAGGCAGTCCAGAGAAGGTTCACTAGGCTGATTCCTGGTATTGAGGAACTGTCTTATAAGGAGAGGTTGAGTTGATTGGGCCTGTACTCATTTGAATTTAAAAGGTAAAAACAATGACTGCAGATGCTGGAAACCAGATTCTGGATCAGTGATGCTGGAAGAGCACAGCAGTTCAGGCAGCATCTGACGAGCAGCAAAATCGATGTTTCGGGCAAAAGCCCTTCATCAGGAATAAAGGCAGAGAGCCTGAAGCGTGGAGAGATAAGCTAGAGG
>NC_057737.1:3898206-3904514 GCF_004010195.1 Chiloscyllium plagiosum | reverse complement strand
GCTTCCTCATTTCCCCTTCCCCCACCTCATCCTAGTTTCAAACTTCCAGCCCGCACTGTCCCCTTGACCTGTCTGGACTTGTCCGACCTGCCTAGCTCCTTTTCCACCTATCCACTCCACCCTCTCCTCCCTGACCTATCACCTTCATCTCCTCCCCCACTCACCTATTGTACTCATTTGAGTTTAGAAGAGTGAGCAGCAACCTTATTAAAACACATGAGATTCTGAAGGGACTTGATAGGGTAGGTGCAGAGAGGTCATCTCCCCTTTGGAAAAGTCTAGACCAAAGGGCATAATCACAGACTAAGAGGTTGCCCTTAAAAGACAAATATGAGGAATAACATCTTCTCTGTGGATAATGAATCCATGGAATTCTTCAATAGAGGGCTGTTGAGGCTAGGTCAGTAAAGATATTCAGTAGTGAGATAGACAGATTTTTAATCAATAAGGGAATCAAAGGTTATGTAAGAAAAGCAGTTAAGTGGAGTTGAGGATTATCAATTCAGCTGTGATCTCATTGAATGGCGAACGAAACGTGGTGGCCTACTTTTGCTCCTTATACGGTTTTATTGTTGTGGTAAACCTGCTGAGCCCATGACATATAATCATAAGGAAGGACAAAGGGGATGCTGGATTTTAGCAGTTGGATCTTCTGGGGCGATCTAAGCAATAGGCAGAGGCCATTGGCAGTGTTAGCAGATCCCTATGTCAAGTTGGACACCTCCAGGAATCTGAATACATTCTGTTGAGTTGAAATAAAAGTCTACTCAGATGATCAAGGAGGAGTTTCAATGTAACATATTTCACTTTTTTAGATATCTAAGAATTACTGCATGATTTAGGTCATTTTCAAAATTCCAGTTTAGTCATACTCTTGAACAAGCTTGCATTCCAACTGTCTGCATCATTCTTTCACACACAGTTCAGCATACTGTAATAAGACAAAATGGAGACACTTTCTCTAAATCCCCTATTAACAGTCTCTTCTCCAAAGAGAATGACCACAGCTCAATTTATTTTTTAGTTAAATCGTTTGTAGTTTAGTTTAAGTAGATACTTTGGTTCTGGTCGAATACTGGGTAGTTATCATTAATAGTATTGTGATATGACATTGTTATATTGCCTCTATTGTTTTGGATTTTGTGTTTTTTTAAAATATAGTTTTGTAAAAGATTTGAAAAAGGTTTTAATAAAAATATGTATAAAAAAATGAAATTTGCGCAAAAGCCGCATCATTTAAACTAATGGAGCCAGAATCGCATTATAGCCAATACAGGTAAGTTCGCATCCTACAAATAATGATCTAAATTCTTCAACCACGCTAAAGCTAATTTGCATTGAAGAAATACACATTATAGCAGAACAGACTGTATATTAAATCTTTGAGGAGAAAGTGAGGTCTGCAGATGCTGGAGATCAGAGATGGAAATGTGTTGCTGGAAAAGCGCAGCAGGTCAGGCAGCATCTAGGGAACAGGAGAATCGACGTTTCGGGCATTAGCCCTTAAATCCCCTATTAACTTTCTCTCCTCCAAAGAGAATGACCACAGCTACTAACTTCTCCATGTAACTGAATTCCAGCTCTATGATATCCAGGATTTTGTTGGGATACCCTCTTCCATTAAAAAACTACTGACAATGGCTGTTTAGCTTCATGTATGTTGGAGGGTGAATTGGGGGAAGATACCAGAGGGCAGATGGTGCAAGTGAAACCAAAACTCAAAACATGTCAGCTCCTCCAGGCAAGGTGGTGAGAATTAACAGGGAACTTTGGATTCTCTTCCTGGCTGTACCACAGATCACGCTGTTGGCTAGGCAGAGACCTCATTCATTTGAAATGTTAATGTGTTTGTAATTTTACCAAATTAGTTTAAAGGACTCCAAAGAGAAGTTGGAGATACACTGATATTGACTGGGTGGCATGCATGTTCATTATTCTTGGGCTTGAAATAATTCTACTTGATGTCAGCTGTCAAGTGTTTACAGCTGAGATCAGGCTCAGCTCTGAATCAAAATGTATCTTGACTCCAAACACAGTAGCATTTTGGCTTTCCTCTCTATCTCAGAACAGTAGCCTTTTTTCAGGCATCTTCTGATGTTGTCTTGGAATTTTCTTTTCTGTACAAAATTACTTCCACAAGTCTGTAGCGTTTTTTTTCTTCTCTCTGTCTCTGCTGTCTTCACCTTACCAACAGTCCTGCAACTCATCACCCACTATGCAAAGTGACAGGTCACATCCTAGGGCAGCAGTTGGGACTTGCCTGGAGGAATGAACAGCATGTCCAGGTTCATGTTATGACCCCCACCTTCCCCCAACCAATTCACAAATGCATTTGCTCGAGTTCGCATTCTTGGCTCCAGGCAAAACCAGAACTCCTGGGACGCTCACAGAAAAGACGGAGGCAATCTTCACATGCTACTGAACTCACAGTCACATAAGATGGCAAACAGAAGGAAATCTCAAGCCTGACTGACTGTTACCCAGAAAGAGTGTCTTTAGGACGGTGTTACTGTTCCTTCCTCAGCCATTCTAGAAGGTGATGTCCAGTGCATATTGAATGTTTTACTTGAATTTTTGCCGGATTTTTTTTTAAGTTGATTTTTTTTAATCCCATCAGTTGGAAGCAGCAGCTAGTTCTGAGGTTAGATGCAGTCAAACAGGACAATTGATGTTAAAGTTATAAAGAACTGTACTGAAATGGAATAAATAATGTAATTCATTCAGGAGTGACATCACTGTCTCTGCAACATCCTTTATTATTGTGTCTTATCTGTTCTCTGATGTGGCGGTCTCCTGGTATGGGGATCTTGTCCAGGAGGGGCGGTATTGGCTTGAGGGGGGTTCTTGTCTTGGTATGGAGGTCTCACCCAATCATGGAGGTCTTCTTCAGCAGCCTCTGGCTACTACAGCAGCCGGCATGAAGGTCTAGTCCCAGTGCAGTAATCTTGTCTTGGCATAGAGGTCTTGTCCTTGCTTCGGAAGCAGCTTCTGGGAGTTCCAACAACCTAGTGTGGAAGTCAGTCTCAGTGTGGCGGGGCGGTCTAGGCTCAATGGGGTGGTCTCGGGCCTGTGTGGCAGTTTCAGCCAGGTGTTCCACACATCCCGACCCCAGGAGTCATTAAGTTAACTATGATGAACTTTTACTTATTTTTCTTATTATTTATGACTTCTTTCATTAATCTAGATTTGGAGATGCCGGTGTTGGAGTGGGGTGTACAAAGTTAAAAATCACATAACACCAGGTTATAGTCCAACAGGTTTAATTGGAAGCACACTAGCTTTTGGAGCGTCGCTGGTGTGTGATTTTTAACTTCATTAATCTAGGTGGCATAGCATGAAGACTTATTAAACATTACGCTGTTTTTTTTGTCAAAATGCACAGTTACCCATAATGTGGCCAGTGCCCACATACTAGAATAGCAAATACAGACTATGTGGCTGGTTGTGAAAGGTTGGGGGGGTGGTGGGGGGAGGTTTGAGGGCTGGAAATTCTTGATGTTCAAAGGGTCCTGGATGTCCTAATTCAAAAGTCATAAAAACTAACATTCAGGTGCAGCAAGCAATTCGGAAGACAAACAGTATACTACCTTTTCTATCTACTAAAGTTCTGAAGAAGGGTCACTAGTCCTGAAATATGAACTCTGCTTTCCCTGCTGAGTTTTTTCAGTAATTTTTGTTTTTGCTACGTTTTATCCAAGAGAATTGAGTGCAAAAGTAAAGAGGTTTTGCTTCATTTGTATAAACACTGCTGAGACCATAGCTGGACCAGTGTGCATCATTCTGATCCACTTGGCTGAAGAATGATATACTTGGCAATACAGGGAGTGGTGCAAAGGTTCACTAGACTGATTTCTGGGATAGCAGGACCACCTTATGAAATGAGATTGCATTCTCCGGAGATGAGAAGAATGAGAGATCTGAGAAACTTACAAAATTCTTAAAAATGATAGGACACATGTAGAAGAGATGTCTCTCTTAGTGTGGGAATGAGAAAAAGGGACAATCTCAAAATAAAGGGACAATCCATTAATGACTGACATGAAGAAGGACTCCTTAGAGGACGATGAATCATTAGAATTTCCCAAAGCTAAGTCAATATGGAAGTTCAAGTCAGAGGTTGATACATTTCTTGTTACTATGAGATCAAAGAATATGAGGATAATACAGGAATTTGGCATGGAGGGTGACAATCAGGCATGATCTAGAATGGCAGAGCAGGCTTGAGAGGTTGAATGGTCTACTCCTGCTTCTATTTTCTTACATTTTTACTTATTTGGGAAATGCATTTAGGTGATACTGGAAATGAGCAATGCCAAATTCAATCTCACATCCTGCTATTAAAAACTGGCTTCTTATATAGCAAAATAGATTGGGCAGATTAACATGTAGAATGGTCATATGCAAGTTGTGCAGTATCAGATGTGCATGACTTCATACCCATCTCCTTGACTGTGCAATGTACTTGCAAATTGAGTGTTTGTGAGAGGAACGCCACACAGGTTGAACAGTAGCTGCCTGTCACTGGTTTGGCTGCAGTTCTGCTCCAAAAATGCATCCCATCAAAACAGAGAAACAAAACTGCTTCTCAGGAAACAGGGTTCACAATCATTGCAGAACAATAAAAATGCACAATTTTAAACCAAGCAGAAAATATTGTCAGCTCAACATATGTAAGTTGTCTTTGACAAATCAGCAACTTGTTTATGTAAACTGGTCATGAGGCTTATCAAGGCTCCAGTTGTAATCTACACTAACATTTTAACCATGCAATTTTAGAATTTCTAACATTAAATAAACACTGAGAAAATCTTTTGTTCTACAGCTGATTTCTAGGTTTGCTTTGTGACAAGTTTAAAATCTTCCATTTTGATCCTCACACATTTGATTCACTTGCTTCAATGGGATTCATTGGTAGTCATCTTGAGTTTGGGAAATTGGTAAAATAAACACTTTTGGCTGACTGTTGATTACCTCTCCTGAGCGGAATTTAAAATGTAAGGTGAGAAGGACTTTCCGTGACATTTAAGGCAGAATTTGATCATGATGAAGGCCAAGTAAAATTAAAGTCAATGGGAATCAAGGGAAAACTCTCTGCTATGTGGTGTGTTATCTTGTTCAAAAGAAGATATTTATAATTGTTGGAGGTAGTTATCTCAGCCCCAGAACATTAATGCAAGAATTCCTCAGGGCAGTGCTTCAATATTTTTCACTGTTGCTTCACCTCTCCAATGCAAGGTCAGAAACATGGACATTCAATGACGATTGAATGTTCAGTATACTCGTAATGCCTCTGATACTGAAGCAGTCCAATTTACATGCACTAGACATGGCCAACATTCAAGCTTGGATTCACAAGTGACAAGTAATATTTATACCATGCAATTACCATTTGCAAAAGGAGAGAAATTAACTACCCCCTTTGGCGTATTAATATCACTGAAGTCCTCGACCATCAACATCACTGATGTGAAACTGATCTGGACTAGCCATATAAATACTGTAGCTATAAGAACAAGTCAGAGGTTGAGATTTCTGCGGCGAGCAACTACCTTTCGGACTTCTCAAAGCATGTTCACCATCAATAAGGAGTGCGCTGGAATGATCCCCACTTGTTTGAACTGCTGCAGCACCAACAACTGGAAGCTCAACTATCCAGGATAAAGCAACATAAAAGAGAGTAACAGGAGTATGCCGTTCAAACCTAATCCACCATTCAATATTGTCATGACTGATCATTCATTTCAATACACTAATCCTGCTCTCCCCTTTAGCCACAAGAGCTACACCCTTCTTGAAAACACAATGTTTAGGCTCAATCACTATCTATGGCAGTGAGTTCTGCAGGTTCACCAATGTGGTCGAAGAACATTCTTCTAATCTCAGTCCTAAAATGTTTAACCCTTAACCTTACAGTATGACCCCTAGTTCTGGACTCCCTGCATCTAACCTATCTAATGTCAAAAATGGTGGTGGAATAGGGCTCTTGACTGCTTTTATTTCATTTTTCTTCCTGTCTTTTCTTGCTTTCTTTCTTTTAGTTATTTAGCTTTTTTCTTTCCCTACTTACCTTCTGATGGGAACTCCATAATGAAGGGAAAGTGAGGTCTGCAGATGCTGGAGATCAGAGCTGGAAATGTGTTGCTGGAAAAGCGCAGCAGGTCAGGCAGCATCCAGGGAACAGGAGAATCGACGTTTCGGGCATAAGCCCTTCTTCAGGAATGGGGAAAGTTTGTCCAGCAGGCTAAGATAAAAGGTAGGGAGGAGGGACTTGGGAGAGGGGCGTCGGAAATGTGATAGGTGGAAACAGG
>NC_057737.1:3877492-3898065 GCF_004010195.1 Chiloscyllium plagiosum | reverse complement strand
CACCTGCTACTTCTCCTGCCATCTCTTTTAGTACCCTAGGATGCATTCCATCAGGGCCGTCCTTAGCTCGATTAACTTGCCCAATGCTAGCTCTTCTGTAATAATTGTTTCCAGGTCCTCACTTACCTTCCTCTGTCACTTACTGGCAGGTTATTACTTTAACACCGATACAAAACTCCTGTTTGTTGCCTCGGCCATTTCATCATATCCCGTAAATAAATGCCACTTCTCATCCTCTAAAGGACCAACATTTACTTTAGCCACTCTTTCTCATTTCATATATTTATAGAAACTTCTGCTATCTGTCTTTGTTGTGCTAGTTCTTTTTTCTCATGTTCTATCTTAGTTTTCTTTATAGCTCTTTTTGTGGCTTTCTGTTAACCTTTTAAAGTTTTCCAATTTTCTAGTTTCATGGTGTTTTTGGCCACTTTGTATGCCACCTTTTCCAATTTGATAGCCTCCCTTATTTTCTTAGACACCCATGGATTATACTTTTGCTAAGTACTTTGAAAATTTTCTTTGAAAGTCCTCTACTGCTAGTCAACTGTTCCACCATAAAATCATTGTTTCCAGTCTACTTTAGCCAGGATCTTCCTCATTCTATTGTAGTCCCCCTTGTTCAAGCACAGGATCCTGGTATTGCGTTTTATCTTCACACAATCCATCTGTGTCCTAAATTCAACCATATTGTGATCACTCCTTCCAAGAGGATCCTTAATTTTGAGGTCATTAATTATTCCTGTCTCATTATACAGGACCAGATCAATGATGGCTTGCTCTCTCATTGCTTCCATTACATACTGTTCAGGAAAACTGTCATGGGTGCACTCGATGAAATCCTCCTCAAGGCTTGCCTGACCAAACTGGTTCAACCAACCTACATATAAATTAAAATCCCCCATGATAATAGTCATACTGTTTTTACAGGCATTAGTTATTTCTGTGTTTGTTGTCCGTCCCAATGTGATATTATTTGGTGGCCTATACTTTTATCTTAGCCTGCTGGAAAAATTTAGCACCGCCTTCCTAACCTGAGATCTTCTTCCCGACCTCTCCGCCCCCACCCCAGTCTGATCTATCACCCTCACCTTGACCTCTTTCCACCTATCACATTTCCGACGCCCCTCTCCCAAGTCCCTCCTCCCTACCTTTTATCTTAGCCTGCTGGACAAACTTTCCCCATTCCTGAAGAAGGGCTTATGCCCGAAACGTCGATTCTCCTGTTCCCTGGATGCTGCCTGACCTGCTGCGCTTTTCCAGCAACACATTTCCAACTCCATAATGAAGTCAGGGGCAGCATTGGCAGCAGCTGGGGGACTTGGATGATTAGCCACGAGGCAGCTAGTGTTCCTGAGCAGAACTCTGGCCAGAGCTTCACTGATGTGTGGAGCAGTATCAGACTGGGACTGCAGCAAAGTGGCTTGGGCAGCAACAAAGTGTGGCAGTGGATGGTGCGCAGCTTAAGCCCAGATAGTGGCAGCAGTGGCTTGTGAAAGATGGCAGCAGTGACAGTCAGCAGTGAAGTGGCGATTGGAGCCGAAGCCTTACAAGTGGCAGCGAAGCCTGACATGTCTGGTGGAGATCAGTAGTGATGATGGCAAGCACAGGTGGGTCTTAGCCAAGCATGAGTGAAAGTATGCCCATTGCAGGGTACAGCAAGCCCTCTTGGGGCAAGCCCAACTTGGAGCATCTGCAGGCCCATGGCTTAAGGAAGGACAATAATGTTTGACTTTTTCTAACTTTATTTCTTTATTTTTCTACTTTTATCCTAAGAAGACTGTAGTGCTGAACCTTTTAATTTATTTCTGCTTCTGTATTTAAACTTTTGTTCTTAGGTACCTTGTACCTAAGATGGCACAGTGTGTGGCGACATTGTGCACTTTTTACTGTACTCCAGTATCCTGCACTTGAGAACATGTGACAGTAAAACCTAAATCTGAAATCTAAATCTGTCTGGTCCTGTTAGAATTTGATAGGTTTCAATGAGATTTTTCTAAACTCGAATGAATGCAATCCTAATCAACTTAATCTCTCTTCATATATCAGTCCTGCCATTCAAAGGAATAAATTTGGTAAACCTTTGCTACACTCCCTATATAGCAAAAACACGTCTCCTCAGATAAGGAGACCAAACGTGCACACAGTACTTACTACTGGTCTCACCAATGCTCTGTATAATTGCAGCAGTACATTGTTGTTCTTGTACTCGAATCCTCTTGCTATGAAGGCCAACGTATAGTTTGTCTTCTTTACTGCTTGCTGCACCTGTGCACTTAATTTCAGCAATACTAGGACTAATTTGATTTGCCCAATGTATATGCAGATTAAATTTAGCACATGCATCTCTTATTTCCTGTTTAATGCCATGTCCCACATTTCCATTGCATTTATAACATTCCTGTAATGGAGCCCCATTAAGCTGCATTCAAATTTAAGGCTATCTTCTGCATATGAATATAAGGCCTCCAATATGTTATCTGATTCTCTACATTTAGTGTAATACTGTTATCATGCTGTTATATTTTTCTTGTTTCTACCATAATGTAGATTTCTTTATGATCACGACACACTGAGAAAATTGTGAACATTGTGAAAATAAATCTTCAGCCAATATAAAATGGACGGAAGATTTAATTACATTTATATCACACCTTATCACTTGAATCCACTTTCTTCTTACTCAGAGAGGTGAAAGTTCTCATGTTTTTACTTAATTCAGGAAGGGTGCACAGAAGCTGGATCAAACCAAACTGTTTCTGACACATTTAAGTGCAATACCTGGATGTGATTCATCTTCTAGACTATATTTTCAAAAAAGCCAAAATATAGGCTGGTGTAAATTTAGATTAATTTTGTTACTCAAATCAGAGCTGCCTATTGTTTAGTTTTAACTAAAAGTAAAATAATTCTGAATGCCTGAACTTGTTTTTATGCCTTGCAATTAAACAGCCATCTGATGCCATTAGTGAAAGATCTCCTTAAGCTAAATGGTATCATATAACCACAGATATTTCATGTTGCAACAAAAAAATCAACATTGAAGAGAAGCAGATCACAAAATGCATCAAATAATTCATTATTCTTCTAAAAATGCTAAGATGTATTAGTCTTAGAAAAGTACAAATGTGACTATAAGCTTTATAGGGCACCAATGAACATATATGATGATTCTGTGTCATGGAATTCAGACATTTCTTCGTGCATCTGTCATACAGACTGGCTTCCATACCAACTTCAAATTTCAAAAACACAAGCGTGAACCACTGGACTAAGCCGACATCCTCATGTAATTCTAATAGGTGAGAGGTGCAAAGGGATTCAGCAAAAAAAATTTGCTTTTTGGAAAGATTAACACCTAAATTAAAATCCATAAAAATAACTTATGCAATTTATTATCTGTGTAAATATATGGTGCTGTTGAGACCAACTTTAGCCCCGTGGCCCTGAATAGATAGGTGACAATAGAAAGGTGGGCTTTCTTCTTGAACTCTCCAACTCACTCGTGCTTTATACAATTTAGTAGCTTGTCAAGCCATTTCAGGCAGCAGTTCAGTGTCAACCATGCTGTTCTTGAATTGATTTCAGCCTTGGATAACTGTCTGTGTGGATTCTGCATGTTCTCCCTGTGTCTTCGGGGGTTTCTGCTGGGTGCTCCTGTTTTGTCCCACAGTCGAAATACATGCAGGTTAGGTGAATTAGCCATGGCTAATGCAGAATTACAGGGATAGGGTGGTGGTGGTGGTGGGGGATAAAGGAGTTGGTCTGGGTGGCATGATCTTCAGAGGTTGGTACAGGCTGAATGGGCCGAACAGCCTCTTTCTGCACTGTAGGGATTATATAATTCTATGCCTTCAATCTCATATTGGTCTCGAGTTGGCAAGGACAGCAGATTTCCTTCCATGAAGGAGACCAGAAAACCAAATGGATTTTCACAACCATTATAATCACTTATAATGATAGTAAAATTTATGTAAAGGTTTTTTTCACGTTAAACCAAACTCAAGTTTTAAAACTGCTGTCAATGGAATCTGAATTCATATTCTGTTTAATCCAGTAACATAACTGCAACACTATTGCTCCCCAACTTATTTGGTCAACAGATCCTTCCTGTGGAACATAGTAATAGGAGGCAGCCACAAATCCCCTGAGCGTGTTCTGCCTTTCAATTAGATTATGAATGATTTGCACCTCAACTCCAAACACTGCTAAAAAGAGACAAGATGTTGAAGATGTTCATCTTGTACTCATCAGAAATACAACATAAGAAACAAAACTGAACTGGGGACACTATGTTATACAGCATGAGAAAAGGGTCCTTATTGGTTGGCATGGAGATACAGCAAGAATAGTTATCTGGCAATCATAATTCTCAGTCCAGGCAGGTAGATTCTGAATGGTTGATTGACATTCAAATAGATGTGTTGCCAACGGAAGCCCAGTTTAGGCCCAGCCTTTCCCAACATCTTTGTTCAGTATCATCAGAAGTCCATCTTCAATGGAAAGACCACTAATCTCCTATCCCTTACATATATTCCAATATGTAGATTACACTGGATTTGTTGTTGGTCTGTTCGCTAAGCTGGTAAGTTTGTTAGCAGATGTTTCAACCCCTTTCTAGGTGACATCATTAGTGCTTGTTGCAACATGTGAACATTGCATCATTAGTTTCAGTACCAGTATGATGGTAAGTATATAGGACATATGTTCAATGGCTGGTAGCCCATATCAAGCAACTATTCACAGCAAGCAGCATGCCAATAGTGCTCAACCAACCTGTGCTTGCAAGCCTAAAGATGTTATATCCACTAATAGATGAACTTCTGCAATTTCTCAGAAACAATTTATGTAATAATCTGGACTGTGCACCAGAAACCAATTTAAAATTATAGCCCCTGTTAGAAGCTGTTTACTTGTAGGTAAAATGAATTTTTATATACATTAAAAAGGTTCATGGATACAGCCAATCTCTGTTGCACTTGAATCACATCCTTATCAATCTGAATCTACCGACTTGATCTGAGCATTAACATTAATTGGTAACTGCTCTTGATGCATTTCCATGCCGATAATGGCTCAAGCAATTAACACTGTCAGCCCATTCTACATAAATTGGTGTCCATTCGTTCAAGTTTGTATTGTGGTTATGATGAGCGTTTTCAAGATGAAAAGCGTTTAGCAATATTTAAATTCTGTACTGCTAAGCAACTTCATTCATCCTTGAATGTTCTAATTGTCCCTTGTTTCTTTTGATTTTTCTGGGAGACTGTTCCAAATTTCCAATATTCTTTGAGTGAAGAAATGCTTCGAATTTCCCTTTTAGATGCCAAGGTCTAATGTTACTGTTATTTCCCTTTCTTCGTTAATCTCCATTTAGAAGGAATAACCTTCTGAATACTCCCAGACATTTAAAATACTAAGAACACTTCTGAATCAGTTTATTGTCATGGATTTGATCTGCAATTCACCATATATAGAGTTTTAGGTGTAAAAAACTTGGCAGAT
The DNA here is from genome assembly GCF_004010195.1 of Chiloscyllium plagiosum. Classification (NCBI taxonomy): domain Eukaryota; kingdom Metazoa; phylum Chordata; class Chondrichthyes; order Orectolobiformes; family Hemiscylliidae; genus Chiloscyllium; species Chiloscyllium plagiosum. The sequence goes on along the minus strand of NC_057737.1, from coordinate 3,892,563 downwards.
GGGATATAATGTGAGACGATGTGAGGTTATGCACTTTGGCAGGTAGAATAAAGGAGCTGACATTATTTAAATGGAGAAAGACTGCAGAAAGCCATGGAACAGAAAGATTTTATTATAGAGTCATACAGCGTGGAAACAGACCCTTTGGTCCAACTTAGTCCATGCCAACCATAATCCCAAACTAAACTAGTCTCATCTGCCTGCACTTGGTCGTATCCCTCCAAATATTTCTTATTTATGTACTTATCCACATGTCTTTTAAACATTGTAACTGTACCCACATCCACCATTTCCTCCGGCAGTCCACTCCATATACAAAACACTCTGCGTAACAAAATTGCTCCCTTTTTAAAAAATCTTTCTCCTCTCACCTTAAAAATATGCCTTGAAATCCCTCTCCCCAGGGAAAAGGCTCCTGACATTCACCTTATCCACACCCCGCATGATTTTATAGACTCTGTAAGGTTACTCCTCAACCTCTGTGCTCCAGTGAAAAGAGTCCCAGGTATCCAGTCTCTCTTATAACTGAAACCCTCCATGCCTGGCAACATCCTGATACATCTTTTCTGAAGAGAAAGAGGTTCTGCTGAGGGATTGTGAGCAGCCAGGGTCAAACCGCAAAACTGAACCACAAAAGCAACAATTGCAGGAACACCACCTGTACAGTTGATACAGTGCAAACATCCTCCTCCCACAGACTCCCATACTTCCCGTCCAACTCCATGAGCCTGAGATCCAGCCACAGCAAAACCAGGAAACACATCTTAAAGTCTTTGTCTGTGAACGGGAATGAAGTATAAAAGTAGGGAGATATTGCTAAAACTATACAAGGTGCTGGTCAGATCACAGGTGGGATAGTGTGAACAGTTTTGGGCCTGTTATGTCAGGAAAAATGTCCTGAAGTTGGAGGCAATTCACAGAAGATTCACTAGGCTGATATCAGGTATGAAGGGACTGCCTTATGAGGACAGGTTGAGTAGATTTGGCAAGTATTCATTGAAATGTAGAAGAATGACAGGTGACTTTCTTGAAACAATCTTAGAGGCTGACATTTAAGATTGTGATAAGGAAAAATTTCTTCTCAGAGGGTAGTGAATCGTGAAATTCTTTACCACACAGGACTTTTGAGGCTGGATCATTAAGTATATTTAATCCTGAGATAGAGAGATTTTTAATCACTAAAGGATTATGGAGAAAAGGCAGGACATTGAAGTTGAGGATTATCAGGTCTCATTGAATGACAGAGTGGACTTGATGGGCCAAATGGCTTACTTCTGCTTCTATGTCTTATGGTATTAAGCCTTTTCCATCAATCTAAAAATCTATTTCCAACAAAAACAATTTTTGCAATTCTTAGTCCAAACTACCTGTGTGTGTTTTATAGTTTGAGCAATTACACTGAGATTGAAAGAACAAAAAGAAAATGAAAATGGAATAGCTATGATTAAGGTTGTGAGAATGGAATTTCCAAGGAATCCAGAATCAACTACTTTCTATGCTAAGGGGAGAAAGTGAGGTCTGCAGATGCTGGAGATCAGAGATGGAAATGTGTTGCTGGAAAAGCGCAGCAGGTCAGGCAGCATCTAGGGAACAGGAGAATCGACGTTTCGGGCATTAGCCTGAAGAAGGGCTAATGCCCGAAACGTCGATTCTCCTGTTCCCTAGATGCTGCCTGACCTGCTGCGCTTTTCCAGCAACACATTTCCATCTACTTTCTATGCTATTCAGGTGAATCTGTACATCCAGAAGTAGATTGAGTAGACAAGACATATTTTAGGTTCCCCTACACCCCCAACCATCCTTACATCCACACACAACTTCAATAATGCATTGAGGAGTTCCTAGGAATTGTTATTATATCTGTTGAAAGTAGGCATAGATAAGCATTGCAAATTAGTGATTGGGGAGAATGGCCTGCTAGTCAGAGAAATTAAATCTAAAATGTGCACCAGCCTGACTTGGATTTTACGTGTGCCACTTCAGCCTTGTTAGCAATTATCAAGTGTATGGTACTGTCACGAATAGTCAACATGATGCCACATAATGAGTTTTCCCAATGACTCACCAAAACTGAAGGTGGCACTCCCATTTTGCCTTCTGCCAAGAGTCTGGAGAAGTTGTGGCTCATTGTTTCTTACATAGAGTCATAGAGCTGTATAGCATGGAAACAGATCCTTCAGTCCAACTTGTCCATGCCGACCAGAAATCTCAAACTAATGCAGTTCCCTCTGTCAGTATTTAGCCCAATCCCTCCAAACCCTTCACTTTCATTTACCCACTCAGACACCTTTTAAATGCAATTGTATCAGCCTTCACCATTTCCTCTGGCATTTCCTCTCCTCATTCCATTTATGCACCACCCTCTGCATGAAAAGGTTACTCCTTAGGTCTCCCTTAAATCTTTCCACTCTCACCTTAAACCTAAGCCATCTTGTTTTGGACCTCCCTACCCCAGGGAAAAGACCTTGTCTATTTACCCTTTACATGGCCTTCATGATTTTATAAACCTCTGTAAGGTCACCTCTCAGTCTCCGGCACTCTAGGGAAAATGCCCTCAGCCTATTCAGTCTCTCCCTATAGCTCAAATCCTTTAACCCTGGCAACATCTTTATAAATCTCTTCTGAACCCTTTCAAGTTTTACAACCTCTTTCCTATAGGAAGAAGACCAGAATTGCATGCAGTATTCGAAAAATAGCCGAACCAATGTCATGCACTGCTGCACATGACCTCCCAACCTCTATACTCAATGCACTGACCAATAAGGGCAGGTATACCAAACACCTTCTTCACTATCCTGTCTACCTGCGACTCCACTTGCAAGGAACTATGAACCCGCACTCCAAGGTCTTTTTGTTCACCAATACTTTCCAGGATCTTACCATAAGTCCTGCTCTGATTTTCCTTTCCAAAATGCAGCACACAATTATCTAACTTAAACTGCATCTGCCATTCCTCAGCCCATTGGCCCATCTGATCAATGTCCCGTTGTATGCTGAGGTAAACTTCTTCGCTGTCCACTACACCTCTAATTTTGGTATCATCTGCAAACATACTAACTATACCTCCTATGTTCACATCCAAATTGTTTATATAATGATGAAAAGCAGCGGATCCAGCACCAATCCTTGTGCCACACCACTCATCGCAGGTTTGCAGTATGAAAGGTAACTCTCCACCACCATTCTCTGTCTTCTACCTTTGAGCCTGTTCTGTATCCAAATGACTAGTTCTCCCAATATTCCACGTGATCTAACCTTGCTAACCAGTCTACTATTAGGAACATTGTCAAATGCCTTAGTGAAGTCCATATAGATCACATTCACCACTCTGTCCTCATCAATCCTCTTTGTTATTTCTTCAAAAAGCTCAATCAAATTAGTGAGACACGATTTCCCACATACAAAGTCATGTTGACTATCCCTAATCAGTTCTTTGCCTTCGAAATACATATAAATCCTGTCCCTTGGGATTCCCTCCAACAGGTTGCCTATCACTGATGTCATGCTCACCAGTCCATTGTTCCCCGGTTTCTCCTTACCACTTTTCTTAAATAATAGCATCACGTTAACCAACCTCCGGTCTTTTGGCACTTCAACTGTGATTATCAATGATACAAATATCTCAGCAAGGGGCCCAGCAATCATTTCCCTCATTTCCCACAAAGTTCTAGAGTACACCTGATCAGATCCTGGGGATTTATCCACCTTGATGTGATTTTGGAGGTCCAGTCCCTCCTCATGTGTAATATGCACATTTTCAAGATATTGCTATTGATTTCCCCATGTTCTGTATCTCCAATATCCTTCCCCACAGTAAACACAGATGTAAAATACTCATTTAGTATCTCCCCGTATTGGTCTTGCATGAAAGCCATTCCTTTGGTCACTAATGCTGCTGCTACAAATTGATGCGCTACGCTCAGCATTAATGCATACCACCCTTGTGGCAAAGTATCAACCCCAGATGCACAAATTTGAGAAAATGTGGCCATAATTGACAACAGTGCCCAACTCATTTCATTTTTCACACAATACCAGTTATAGGTTATGAGGCAAGGGGATACAACTGGTTAAGTGTCAGCCATGGTTCAGCAACAGCACTTTGTATTTTGTCTGATCTCTCAAACAAAAGACCATGGGTTCAAGTCCCAATCTAAACACTTGAACACACAATGTAGCCTATGGCTCAGGGATGCACTGTATTTCAGATAGACTTTAAACCAATTCTTGTCTGTATCCTGCAAATAACTGATCTCACTGTACAATTTCTATGAAGATCAGAAATCCTCCCTTATTTCTTGGTCAATATTTATCCCTCGAACAACATCACTATGCTGTTTATGGGATCCTAATTACATTCATTGGCTGTCATTTTTCTGACGTTATAGGAGTGACACACTTCTGTAATTCACTGGCTGTACTCACAAGGTATTCACAAAGGTATTCACAGTGGAAGACACCCGCAATGTAGCAGAATCTCAAGAGAGTCAGGAGGCAGAGTTTAGAAGTAGAATCGTGGAATAATACAGCACGGACAGACGCTTTGGTGCAATTCGTCCATGCTGACCAGGTTTCTTAAGCTGAACTGGTTTCATTTGCCTGTGTTTGACCCATATCCCTCTAAATATTTCCTATCCATGTGCCTGTCCAAATGTTTTTTAAATGTTGTAATTGCTCTCGCTCTGGCAGATCATTCCATATATGCACCACCTGCTATGTCAAAACGTTGCCCTTCAGGTCTCTTTTAATATATTACCCGGCCCAGAAAGACATCATGCCAGAGTTCTGAAGGAGATAGCTGAAGAGACTATAGAAGCATTAGTGGTGATATGTCAGGAATCACTGCAGTCAGGGATGGTCCCAGAGATCTGGCGAATGTAACACCCTTGTTTAAGAAGGGAGGGAGGCAGAAGACAGTAAACTATGGGCTGGAAAGCTGACTTCGGTTGTGATAAGATTCTTGATTCCAATATTAAGGATGAGATTGTGGAGTACTTGGAAGTGCATGGTAAAATAGTGCAGAGTCAGCATAGCTTTGATAAGGGAGATCATGCCTGATAAGTCTGTTAGAATTCTTTGAGTAGGTAACAAGCAAGTTAGACAAAGGAGAGCCAGTGGACGTGATCATTTTAGATTTCTAGAAGGCCTTTGACAAGGTGCACACAGGAGGCTGCTAAATAAGAGTCCTTAGTATTAGGGGCAAGGTACTGGTATACATAGACAATTGGCTGACTGGCAGAAGACAGAGAGTAGGGACAAAGGGGTCTTTTTTAGAATAGTAGCTGGTAACTAGTAGGGTTCCATAGGGGCCAGTGTTGGGAGCTCATCTATTCACGTTATACATTAACGATCTGGACAAAGGAACAGGGGCTATGTTTGCAGATGATACAAAGGTAGATGGAAGAATAGTTAGTGTTGAGGAAGTAAGGAGACTGCAGAAAGATTCGGACATGCTAGGCAAGTGGGCAAAGAAGTGGCAGACGGGATACAATGTGGCAAAGTGTGAGGTTATACATTTTGGTGGGAAGAATAGAGGAATAGACTATTTTCTAAATGAGGAAAGGCATCAGAAATGTGAAGTGCAAATGGACTTGGGAGTCCTCGGTCAGGATTCTTTTAAGGTTAACAGGCAAGTTCACTTGGCAGTTAAGAAAGCAAATGCAATGTTGGCATTCATTTCAAGAGGACTAGAAAACAACAGTAGAGATGTACTGTTGAAGCTGTATAAGGCTCTGATCAGACCACATTTGGAATATTGTAAGCAGTTTTGATCCCTGTATCTCAGGAAAGATATGCTGGCATTGGGGGAGGGGGTAGGGGGGAGGTCGAGAGGAGGTTGATAAGAATGATCCCAGGGATGAAGGGTTTATCATATGAGGAGCGGTTGAAGATTCTCGATATATTCGGGATGGAATTTAGAAGAATGGGAGGGAGCAGATCTTACTGTCAGGATACAGAGTGGCTTTGGTAGAGTGGACATGGAGAAGATGTTTCCACTAGCTGGAGAAAGCAAGACCTATGGTGAAAGACTCAGCGTAAAGAGATGACTCCTTGAAACCAAGAGGAGGAATATTTTTTCAGCCAGAGGGTAGTGGCTCTGTGGAAGTCATTGCCACAGAGGCCTATGGAAGCCAAGTCATTGAGTCTGTTTAAGACATTCATAGATAGCTTCTTGATTAGTAAAGGGATGAAGGGTTACAGGAAGAAGGTAGGAGGATGGAGGTGAGAAACATTTCGTCACGATTGAATGATGGAGCAGACCCAATGGTCTGAATGGCCTAATTCTGCTCCTATCTTATATTCTTTACATTGTCAGCACTGAGACAAACACATATCCACGATTTCTAACCATGTAAGCAATTATTCAAACTCAGAGCAAAATTCAAAGAAAAAGCTTTGATTCATGCAGCTTTTTTCCCAACCACAAGATGTCAAAAAAACTTTTTCAATCTTCTTTTTCCTAACCTGCTCAGTGTCATATTTCATCTTCTTACTCTTAGATAACCAGTTATCTTCTCCTGGTTTTTATAGGCTGCTCAAACCTCTGGCTTCACACTAATCTTCACCATATTGTATTCTTTTTCTCTTTTTTATGCTGTCTCTGACTTCCCATGTCAGCCACAGTTGCCTCATCCTCCCCTTAATATGCTTCTTCTTTCATGAGATGAATTTCTGCTGTGCCACCTGAATTACCCACAGAAACACCTGCCATTGCTGCTCCGCTGTCTTCCCTGCTAGGTTTTCTGTCCAATCAAAATGGGGGAGATACTAAACGAATATTTTACATCAGTATTTACTGTGGAAAAGGATATGTAAGATATAGACTGTAGGGAAATAGATGGTGACATCTTGCAAAATGTCCATATCACAGAGGAGGAAGTGCTGAATGTCTTGAAACGCGTTAAGGTAGATAAATCCCCAGGACCTGATCAGGTGTACCCTTAAACTCTGTGGGAAGCTAGAGAAGTGATTGCTGGGCCTCTTGCTGAGATATTTGTATCAGCGATAGTCACAGGTGAGATGCCGGAAGACTGGAGGTTGGCTAACGTGGTGCCACTGTTTAAGAAGGTGGTAAGGACAAGCCAGTGAACTATGGACCAGTGAGCCTGACATCGGTGGTGGGCACGTTGTTGGAGGGAATCCTGAGGGACAGGATGTACATGTATTTGGAAAGGCAAGGACTGATTCGGGATAGTCAACATGGCTTTGTGCATGGGAAATCATGTTTCGCAAACTTGACTGAGTTTTTTGAAGAAGTAACAAAGAGATTTATTTAGGCAGAGCGGTAGATGTGATCTATATGGACTTCAGTAAGGCGTTTGACAAGGTTCCCCATGGGAGACTGATTAGCAAGGTTAGATCTCATGGAATTCAGGGAGAACTAGCCATTTGGATACAGAACTGGCTCAAAGGTAGAAGACAGAGGGTGGTGGTGGAGGGTTGTTTTTCAGACTGGAGGCCTGTGACCAGTGGAGTGCCACAAGGAATGGTGCTGGGTCCTCTACTTTTTGTCATTTACATAAATGATTTGGATGCGAGCATAAGAGGTTTTGAAATCTCAGTTTTGAAAATTTCAACGGTCTAACCTCAATAATATTTTGGAGCGAGAAAGTGTTCCAGATATCCTTAATCCTTTTGCAGATGTAATCTGCCAGAAATACAGAAATCCAAAATCTTTCCACCTCAGCAGGATAGTCCTTCCCTAAAACATTAACATTACTACTTCTCTCTTCACAGATTCTGCCAGGCTTGCTGAGTATTTCCAACATTTCTGCTTTTTATTTACAGCATTATTAGATTTTGGGAATAAATTACATTGCACTACAATAAGAGCTACAACATTATTCACTATCATCAATTTATTTCATGTTTGCACACAATCTATAATTAGACAGTGCTTTCTCACAAATGAGGAATAGGGTGGTATCGCGTGTAAAACACAAAGAAAGTCAGTTGGTCCATGATAAATGATCATTGAATTGCTGATTACATTTGTGTTCCTGTGGGAAATACAGTTCAGAACTGTATAGAGTGTTCAATAATATCTCTCTCAATAATCTCTTCATTCACAGGTACAGTTAGTAAGTTTGCGGATTATACCAAAATTGGAGGTGTAGTGGACAGCGAAGAGGGTCACCTCAGATTACAACAGGATCTTGACCAGACGGGCCATTGGGCTGAGAAGTGGCAGATGGAGTTTAATTCAGATAAATGCGAGGTGCTGCATTTTGGGAAAGAAAATCTCAGCAGGACTTATACACTTAATGGTAAGGTCCTAGGGAGTGTTGCTGAACAAAGAGACCTTGGAGTTCAGGTTCATAGCTCCTTGAAAGTGGAGTCGCAGATAGATAGGATAGTGAAGAAGGTGTTTAGTATGCTTTCTTTTATTGGTCAGAGTATTGAGTACAGGAGTTGGGAGGTCATGTTGTGGCTGTACAGGACATTGGTTAGGCCACTGTTGGAATATTGCGTGCAATTCTGGTCTCCTTCCTATGGGGAAAAATGTTGTGAAACTTGAAAGGGTTCAGAAAAGACTTACAAAGATGTTGCCAGGGTTGGAGGATTTGAGCTACAGGAGGCCTGTACACAACTTTTTTTCCTTTGTGTTTCCTCAACTCTACCCACACAGATTCCACACCTTCTGACTCTATATCACTTCTTGCTATCAATTTAATTTCTTACTAACAAGGCAATGCCATCCCTTCTGTCCATCTGCCTGTACTTTTGAGAGAATATGTATTCTTGGATATTTAGTTCCCAGCCCTTGGAGTCATGCTCTGTGATACTCACAACATCATACCAGCCACTTTCAGTCTGTGCTATAAGCTCATTTCCCTTGTTTCATATACTGCGTGCATTTAAATACAACACCTTCAATCCCGCACTAACTGTCCCCTTCTCAAAGTTGACCCCTTTTCTGCTGTACCTAAAGTTAGATTCCTGACCCTTTTCCATCACATGTCTTAAAGCACCATATGTCAGTAATGAATATTGGGAATTCAGGCATAAGCTTCCCATTATCTCCTCTTCTTATGCATCAAAACAGGTAAATTAGAAATCAAATGGGCCATGTAATGAAACTCTCAAGCACTCTCTTAGTGCATAAAGATTTCTGCTGGCAATGCCAAGGCAAGAAGTACTCATTATTCCTCCAAACCCCACTGTCAACCTGACCCAGGTGACATCATTCCCATCACTTGGTCAAAAAGTAATGGCCTTGACTATTTAACCAGGTAATTGTGTATGAGCTAAAAAGGGCTGAGATGTGAGACGCTGGACCAATTCTATGTTCTGCTTTTTCATGTGAATGTGCAAAGCTTTTATAGTACAGTTTGAGGCAGAGGAGGGATTTCTCCTGTTGTAAGGCACAACATTCCTCTATCAGTCAGTACAACCGAGCTTACAGATTCAATTACTGACTGTAATTGTGTCTGGTACAGAATGGCTGCTGTGTTTGCTTGCATAATTGTTACTTTAAAAATAACTCACAGTGTGGGACACTTTGGGATGACATGATAAGACACAATATAAATGCAGGCATTTTGATTTTTTTTATCTAAGCTAATATAGGAAAGATGATATGTTAGAGAAGGACTATATATTACTTTTCTGTTTGCAAATAGTTTAATGCAACAAGAATCATATCAACATGGAAATCCAACCATCTGATTATTTATATTTAAACATAATATGGTATTTTATCCTCTTTTAAGTTCAACGCCAGACTGGGGTTTGTTTTTTGCGCTTGCTGTAGGGCAAAAATAACTGTCTGGCTGAATAGTCGCAGCATAGTAACACACCACAGCTGGGTCCAATTACCAGTTACATCCTTGTAATGCCTCTCACTAACAATGCTAATGTGAGTGTGACTGTGAGTCTATGGATGCTGTAAAAGTTAGATCAGGCATGTGAGAATAACAAATGAAAACATAAAGCTAAAGTGACAGGAAGTACAGTAGCATCTATTTTAAATGATACATTCCTGTGGGCCTAGCCATTCTGGCACCTTAATCACTACGTTCAGATGCTTTAACATTTTCTATTTTCAAGTGCCAAGACATTGCTTTAGTACAAAAAAGGATTAATGGCATATTATTCTTGACAGAAGTAATATTTTAAAAGGTGCTTTTGTGTCACTGTTCTAGTAGGCTTGTCTGCTGTCTACCATTTACTCTTTTCCCCTGCATTGTAATTTGGTAAGCAGGACAGCCAGAAAATGTGTTAGTCCTATAGAAGACCTATTAGAAAATGCATGCTACCTACAGGACTAAGAAACTCAGAGTCAGCCCTTATCCATTCCCAAGGCGATACTGGTACATGTGACATGAGGAACTCCTTCAAGCATTTATCATCATCAGTGTCAACTTGGCTGAATAGCTAAGACTCACCGCTGAGGCAGAAAATTGTGGACTCAATCTCCACCCCAGGACTTGTGTGTATAATATAGGTTGACAGTACATTGCAATAACAATTGAGTTGCAGACCAAAATTGGGGGCTATGTTGGTTGGCATAGTTGCTACTCTTTGCATTAATTGCAAGTGAAATGTTTTGAAAAATTTCTATGCCGTGATTAGTAAATAATTTTTTTTGAAGTGGATTAAACTCTCACAATGCAACACTTTAAAAAATGAGAGGGGGTATGTCCCAATTGCCTGACCTCTTAAGTACAATTGATTTGATTTGATTTGATTTATTATTGTCACGTTTACCGAGGTACAGTGAAAAGTGTTGTCTTACGTGCTTTACAGACAATGCTTTTCACTCTACCTCGGTACATGTGACAGTAATAAATTGAATCAAATCAAATCAATTGGACTTAAGAGGTCATGGAATTGGGACACACCCCTCTCATTTTTTAAAGAGTCGCATTGTGAGAGTTTAATCGATTTCAAAAATTATTTGCTAAGAATTTCCATTAACTTATAACATCCTTTTGTGTTTTCCCAGAAATGTTTCTTTCAACATTGGTGTTTGAAGTATAAGTGATAATGACTTTATCACATTTGCAAAAGTTATCTAGTCTGACAGTGCTGGGCAGCTGAATTAATAACATGGTTGTACTAACACATTTTGAAGCATTGTGCGTTACGAACTGTATCACTACTGATGTTAAGTTAGGTCTTGCTCAATATTAGGCTCATTAACTCCTTCCAGCCAATTTCCATGTCCTTGAGCACTCTAATGAGAAACAAAATTTTAATTTTAGATTGCTGTCCAGCACATAAAGCAAAAACATATTAGTACAGGTATGATCCTGAAACATAGCCATATCTTTTGTGCCCATCAGTTAGGCTGTAGCCGAAAGCTTTCCACAAAGGGAGAAATCTGGAGGAAAAGTTGTCTCTGGGTCAGTCTGACCTCAAAGGCATTTTCACATGTAACCCAATTGCCACTCCCTTAGAAGTGATTTCTCTGCACCCTTTCACTTTTTAAACTTTTCTTTTGGGAGCTGCTCTCTGTAGTCCAGTATTATTTTATGGGAAGCCCAAATGTTATTAGGGCTTCATCCCCACATTTACTGTGCAGGAATGGTGCTATTTAACGTAATGGCTCACACTCCCAGGAACACCCATCTTAAATTCTCAAAGACAGTTTCAAGTATCTAAAAGAAAACAGTTTGATACTTGCATAAAATAGCTTTACTAGTATACCTTTGCGGGAACATGGGAAGCTAGTTGGTCATTCAGCTCCCCAACCTACTCTCCCATTCAATTAGAATATGGCTGATTTAAATCTTCTCTTAAAATCTTGCCTCCATATACTTGCCTTTCCTTCGTATACTTAATACCTTTACCCAACTAAAATCAATCTCAGTTTTGAAAATTTCAACTGTCTAACCTCAATAATTTTTTGGAGCGAGAAGGTGTTCCAGATATCCTTAATCCTTTTGCAGATGTAATCTGTCAGAAATCAACAAAAACAGAAATCCAAAATCTTTCCAACTCAGCAGGATAGTCATTCCCTAAAACATTAACATTACTACTTCTCTCTCCACAGATTCTGCCAGGCTTGCTGAGTATTTCCAACATTTCTGCTTTTTATTTACAGCATTATTAGATTTTGGGAATAAATTACATTGCACTACAGTAAGAGCTACAACATTATTCACTATCATCAATTTATTTCATGTTTGCACACAATCTATAATTAGACAGTGCTTTCTCACAAATGAGGAATAGGGTGGTATCGCGTGTAAAACACAAAGAAAGTCAGTTGGTCCATGATAAATGATCATTGAATTGCTGATTACATTTGTGTTCCTGTGGGAAATACAGTTCAGAACTGTATACAGTGTTCAATAATCTCTCTCTCAATAATCTCTTCATTCGCATGATTATACTATGAGGAGTTATCAGAATAATTTCCAACCTTAAATATTCTTTAAACAGTTGTAAATCAGTTCAATGCGAAGATTTGCTTTTCTTAAAGAACAAAAATCTACATCTGCTAGTTTGTCATATCTCAGCATGTATAATTTATAATTCTAATGTGGTTATTGTTGTTACCTTAACAAGCATAGCAGCCTATTCAGCAAGATCCCACAAACAAAATTCTGATGATTAGCCATATCATCTATTTTCTGTTAGATTGATTGAGGGAGGAATGCTGTCCAAAACATAGAGAACACATAACTCTTCTTTGAATGTTTTTGTGAGAATTTTAAAGTTCATGAGAATCAACGAAAACAGATAAACAATTTATAGTTTCCACATAAAAGCTAAATACAGGGGATGTGGCAGATCTGAAATAAAACTATACAAGTGTTGGAAAATAGAAAAAGAGCATAGCGAACTCAAAACACAAACTTGGTTTCCTTCCCAACAGATACTGTCAGATTAGCTGAGTTTTTTCAGCACTTAATATAATTTCACCATCTCATCTAAAGGACAGCTGTCCTTGGGAAAATGTTGGAGTCTATTATAAAAAATATTTTATAATAGAGCATTTATCAATATATCAAGCAGAGTCAGCATGGCTTCATGAAGGGGAAATTATATCAGACAAATGTATTAGAATTCTTTGAGGAGGTAACAAGCAGAATAGATAAAGGCAAAGTAGTACGTGTGATATTTTTTGATTTCCAAAAGGCATTTGACTGGATACTACACACAAATCTACTTAACAAAATGACAGCTCATGGAATTGGGGTACTTTAATAGCAATGGAATGGATAGAGGATTGGTTAACTAATATAAGAAAGAGAATTGGGATAATGGGACATTTTCAAATGCAAACAGTAACTATTGGAGCATCTCAGAGATCAGTGCTGGGGTTACACTTATTTACAATATCTGTGTTCAAGACTTGGATGAGGGAATTTAATGTATTATCAGCTGGTTTATCATTGGCACAAAATTAAGTGAAAAGCTAAGTTGTGAGGATGACACAAAGAGTCTACAAAGGTAAGGTGAGTAAAAATACTTGGCACATGGAATATGAAATGGCAAAATAAGAGATCATGCTTTTTTGGCAAGAAAAGGAGCTGAATATTATTTAAATGGAGAAATACTGCAGAAAGGTGTAGTATAGTGGGATTTGGAGTCTTCATGCATGACCACAACAAGCTAGCATCCAGTTCAGTGGATAATAGGCAAGGCAAATGGAATGTTGCCTTTACTTTACAGGGAATGGCATATAAAAACACAGAAGTAACTGTACAGGGCATTAGTCAGACCACACCCAGAATATTATGACAGTTTTGCCCCCATTGGAGGCAGCCACTCACTCACTAATAAAAAATAGAAAATTACTTTGAAACCAAGCAAAATGCTTTTCGATCGGTTATAAGCAATTTTTATTACTATTTATCTAATGAAGCTTATTTTCTTTTGCCTGAAACATTCTTGGGGATGAATGCCAGGAAACACAGAATAGTGACAGGCTTGGACAGCATTGATTTAAAGAAAGGAAATCATGCTTGACAAATCTACTGGCACCTTTTGAGGATGGAACTAGTAGAGTGGCATTATCATTGAACTGTTAACCCAGAGACCCAAGAAATGTTCTGGGGACCTGAGTTCAAATCCTGCCATGGCAGAAGGTTGGCCTTGTACTTATTGAAGTTTAGGAAAATGCGAGGTAACCTTATTGAAACATGTAAGACTCTTAAGTGGCTGAATGGAGCAGATATGGAAATTTGCTTTACCTTGTGGGAAAATCTAGAATTAGACGGCATAATCTCAGAGAAAGGGGTCACACATTTAAGACAGAGTTGAGGTGAAGCTTTGCTCCAATTGAGTACTGAATTTGTGTAATTAATTATTGTAGAGATCTGTTTAGGCTGGGTCAGTAAAAATGTTTAAGGCTGAGATAGACATATTTTCATCAGTAAGGAAATCAAGAGGTCTGGGGAAAAAGGCAGGAAAATTTGCAGTTGATTAATTGGCCAGTCTTCTGCTCCTACATATTATGGTCTCAATAATGCTGATAGCGGAACTTCCTTCTTCCTTGAAAATGTCAGACCAGATTACATGCTCTTCTTTTAGAGAAGGCTTTGTAAATGCAACCTTTTTACAAGGGGGTTGTTAAACATCACTCACTAATTTAAAAATAGAAGATTACTTTGAAACCAAGCAAAATGCTTTTCCATCAGTTATAAGCAATTTTATTGCTATTTATCTAATGAAGCTTATTTTCTTTTGCTTGAAAAATTCTTGGGGATGAATGCCAGGGAATACAGAATAGTGACAGGCTTGGACAGCATTGATTTAAAGAAAGGAAATCATGCTTGACAAATCTACTGGCACCTTTTGAGGATGGATCTAGTAGATGGCATTATCACTGAATTGTTAACTCAGAGTTTGTGCGAAGATTTGTAGCTCGGGTGCTTGTTGTTGTGGTTTTGTTCGCCGAGCTTGAAGTTTTTGTTGCAAACGTTTCGTCCCCTGGCTAGGCGACATCATCAGCGCTTGGGAGCCTCCTGCGAAGCGCTTCTTTGATGTTTCCTCCGGTGTTTATAGTGGTCTGTCCCTGCCGCTTCCGGTTGAAGACAGGAAGGCAGCTAACAATCCGCATACATGAACATAAACTAGCCACGAAACGACACGACCAGCTATCCTAAGTAGCCACA
>NC_057737.1:3770872-3877001 GCF_004010195.1 Chiloscyllium plagiosum | reverse complement strand
TCTAGGAATGAGAGTTGGCTATCCTTTTCTTGTTCTCTCGTGAATCGGATTCCTGTGAGTGTGGCGTTGGTGATCCGGTGTGTTTTTTCTATTTCTGTGTTTTTAATGATTACAAACGTGTCATCGACATATCTGACCCAGAGTTTGGGTTGAATTTGTGGTAGGACTGTTTGTTCTAACCTTTGCATAACTGCCTCTGCTATGAGTCCCGCGATTGGTGATCCCATGGGTGTTCCGTTGATTTGTTCGTATATCTGGTTGTTGAATGTGAAGTGTGTTGTGAGGCACAAGTCCAGTAGTTTGAGTATGCCGTCTTTGTTGATAGGTTCAGCGTCCTGGTTTCTTCTTTGTCTATGTGTATATTTCTGATGATGTCCAAGAATTCCTTTGTTGATTGTATAGAGTGTTTGGATCCACTGACCAGGTGTTTCCGTTTCTGTTGTAGTTCTTTGGCCAGTTTGTATGATGGTGTCCCTGGTAGTGATACTATGGGTCTGAGTGGGATGTCTGGTTTGTGTACTTTAGGTAATCCATAGAATCTGGGGGTGTTGTTGCTTTCCGGTTTCATTCTTTGTAGGTCAGCTCTGGTTATCTGTCCATTTTTTTTGTAGATTCCTTAGTGTGTTATTTATCCTATTGGTGAGTTGTGGTGTGGGGTCAAATTCCTTCATTTGGTAGGTGTTGATATCTGCAAGTAGTTGTTGTGTTAACTCAGAGACCCAAGAAATGTTCTGGGGACCTGAGTTCGAAGCCTGCCATGGCAGATGGTAGAATTTGAATTCAATAAAAAGCTCGGAATTAAGAGTTTAAAAATGACCATAAATATATTTTCAATTGTTGGAATAAACCCATCAGGTTCTTCAATGTCCTTTAGGGAAGGAAATTGCTATTCCTACCCGATCTGGCCTACATGTGACTCTTAGAATGCCCTCTAGGATATTCAGGCGAGGCAATAAATGCTTGCCTGGCCAGTGACATCCACATCCCATGAATGAATATAAAAAAAAATTAAAATTCAATGAAGTCCCACCTAAGAGATTAGCATGTGAAATGGAACACATGGAATCGGGGGTAGTGTACTGACATTGATACAGAACTGGTTGGCAGACAGGAAACAAACAGTTTCTACAGGTATATCAGGAATAAAAGAATGACTAGAGTAAGATTAGGGCCAATTAAGGACAGAAATGGGAAGTTGTGCGTGGAGTCCGATGAGCTAGGAAAAGCGTTAAATGAATATTTTTCATCAGTATTCACACTGGAAAAAGATAATGTATTCAAGGAAAATACACAGATACAGGTAAGTAGACTAGGTGGGATTGAGGTTTACAAGGATGAGGTGTTAGCAATTCTGGAAAGTGTGAAAATAGATAAGTCCTCTGGGCTGGATGGGATTTATCCTAGAATTCTTTGGGAAGTCACAGAGGAGATTGCAGAGCTTTTGGCTTTGATCTTTATGTCGTCTTTGTCCACAGGTATAGTGCCAGAAGGCTGGAGAATAGCAAATGTTGTCTCCTTGTTCAAAAAGGGGAGTAGAGACAACCCCAGTAATTATAGACCAGTCAGCCTTACTTCGGTTGTGGGTAAAGTGTTGGAAAAGATAGATAGAATTTATAATCACCTAGAAAGGAATAAGTTGATTAAGGAAAGTCAATATGGTTTTGTGCATGGTAGGTCATGTCTCACAAACCTTATTGAGTTCTTTGAGAAGGTGATCAAACAGGTGGATGAGGGTATAGTGGTTGATGTGGTGTATATGGATTTCAGTAGGACATTTGATAAGGTTCCCCACAGTAGGCTATTGCAGAAAATATGGAGGCATGGGATTGAGGGTGATTTAGCAGTTTGGATCAGAAATTGGTTAGTTGAAAGAAGACAGAGGATGGTGGTTGATGGGAAATGTTCATCTTCGAGTTCAGATACTAGTGGTGTACCACAAGGATCTGTTTTGGGGCCACTGTTGTCTGTCATTTTTATAAATGAACTGGATGAGGGCATATAAGATTAGTTAGTAAATTTGTGGATGACACTAAGGTCGGTGGAGTTGTGGATAGCGCTGAAGGATATTGCAGGTTACAGAAGGACATAGATAAGCTGCAGAGCTGGGCTGAGAGGTGGTAAATGGAGTTTAATGTGGAAAAGTGTGAGGTGAATCACTTTGGAAGGAACAACGGGAATAAAGAATACTGGGCTAATGTACAATTCTCGGTAGTGTGGATTAGCAGAGAGATCTCAGTGTCCATATACATAGAACCCTGAAAGTTGCCACCCAGATTGATGGGATTGTTAAGAAGACATACACTGTGTTCGCTTCTTTTAACAGATTGATTGAGTTTTGGAGATGGTGAAGAAGGCAAATGGAAGGTTGACTTTAATAGTGAGGGCATTTGAGTACATGAGCAGGGATGTCTTGCTACAATTACACACAGCCTTGGTGAAATCTCACCTGAAGTATTGTGTGCAGTTTTGATTGCCTCATTTGAGAATATTCTAGCTATGGAGGGAATGCACTAAAGGTTTTACAGACTGATTCCAGGGATGGCAGAACTAACGTATGAATACAGACTGAATTGGTTATGACTCCATTCCCTGGATTTTAGAAGAATGAAGTGGGAAGATCTTATAGAAATATACAAAATTCTAATAGGATACCCGGTATATAAAGAAAGGATGTTCCCAGTGACCGGGGAGTCCACAACTTGGGGTCACAATCTAAGGATAGAGGTCATTTAAGTCTGAGATGAGGAGAAATTATGTCACCTGCAGCGTGATGAGCCTATGGAATCCTCTGCCACTGAAAAGCAGTTGAGGCCAAAATATGAAATGTTTCAAAGGAGTTAGATATAGTTCTCAGGTGGGTGATCAGCCACGGTCATACTGAATGTTAGAGCAGGCTCCTATTTTCTATGTTTCCTTTGACTCAAAATAGATGTTGCATTGCCTAGTTGCTCAAGGTAGCTTTTTGTAATCTGCAGCAAAAACTCAGCAGGCAGCTAATTTAGGATTCATCTCCAAGCCTCCCGTCCTGTTGATTAAGAAACCAATGCTCCTGACTTCAACATCAGTATTTTGTTCTTGAAGTGGAAATTACTCTCACCATGTTTCAACATTTCCATCTCATCTCATTCATCTGACCTGTGACTCTGAACATTTTATTCCCTGGAGAACTCTACTTTGTTTAATTGTGTGTGAGTAGTGTTAAAGGTGAAAACTTTTGAATTATTTCATATACTAATTGCTCTGTGACCTGTAGTAATTTTGACTGCAAATTCACTTAACCTAACTATACCTATTCAGAGTGGACCACTTAACATCTCCCTCATGTCTCACTGACTGAAATTTGGTAATTATATGGAATTACTAATAGTTTGGTGTACTGGAATTATATCTGTTTGGAAATGGATAAGATTGTGTAAAGTTATTTTACTGAGAAGTGAAGAGGAAAGTTTAATGCATGGACCTAGAATATATCTGACCCCAAGTCCTAGGTACGAAGACACTGGTTTTCTTGCATGAATCAGGTCTTTTCTTTTTCCAATAGTTTACATATCTTAAAATATAATTAAAATCATATAAAGTGAAACATACCTTGAATGACTTTTGTGACTGATAGTACTTGCCACCGCACAAGGCTTTTGCAGGTTCCAGCTGCATGCATGTATTAACCATTAAGACACAAATTAATGAGTTGATTTGGTTAAATGCTGGAAGCTTAACCAGATTTGCTAACTTGAACCTATGGTGATTGTTAATTGTGCCCTTGTCCTTACTTATGTAGAATTCTACCTGTTGCAGAAAGCAATCTAATGTTTTAATATGCAAATACTAATGTAAACCAAAAGTGACAAAAAGCAGAAATAGAGATCGGGGAAGGACATTCAGGTGCGCATTTTGTTGGAAGGACAATGTGAAAGTGTTTGGACATAGTGGCAATTTGAAATCCACATATCATTTCCACAAACCATTTAAATCAGTTTATCAGCTGGAATGATCTGTAGATTTGAGTATGCATTTCAGACAAGTAGCAAATGACCAAATATAATGCAGAAGCAGAAATAAAATGGGTTTAAATTAGTAATTCATTGCGTAGAGAGACAGAGATTCATCAAAAGTTCAAATCTGGCTTTAATTTGGTGAATTAATTTTCTTTAATTTGAAATATTTTTAAAAATTGTTTCTTGTATTAGCAATTAGTAAACATCAGTGAATTAACAAAAGGATGAAATATTATTCAGTAAACATTGATATGTCAGTGGATTTTGTTGAGCCCTGGGCTCACGTAATTGGGATTGCGCTGAAATGTGCAGAAAGAACTGCACTGACTCAAAGCATAAGCACAGCTGAAGCCTGGCTACTGTAGTGAAGTGACATTTACCTAATTCAGCGATAAATTTCCTAATAATTACTGTGCAGTTGACAATGATGAAATCTGACTATTATATTACCAATGTCCTTAAAAATCACATGCTTCCTACAGTGACTTTTAACTTTTTAAAAGGCCAACTCCACCCTCATTAGAACTGTACATAGGATAAAAGGTCACATATTATTAGACAGCAGAGCACATTTAATTAGATATTGAATAAGACTAGAACTCCCAGAAAGAACCCCAATTTGGGTGGTCATCTACCAAAGGATTGATAATGAGGTGCAGCAAAAAATAACTGACAGTTGCCTCCTTGTGCAGTCCCTGAGGGGAGGGAGATCATGTCACATGCTCAACCGCTTTTCACTTGGGAGTTAAATGTTTCAATCCCCTTGTCTCACTCATTATGTGAAATAACTTCACAGATGCTGGAAACCTGAAACCAATTTCCCTTTCTTTACACATAGAAAGCCCTACACTCTGACCCAGCTTCCTCATAGTCAGCTCTCAGAGTGAGCAGAATCTCTGACACTCCTGTTTACATCTGTCAGCCAGGGTTCCCTGATGGAAACATAATAACAATCCCAATCAGGGAACTCATATTCTATGAGCTATACCTGGTTGACTTCATTACGATCACTGCAATCCTCCCCCTCTGAGTCCGAGGACATAGTCCAGTTCTTTATCTGTAGCTTACATGGGGTGTTTTAGCACTGGGTCAGGTTCCTCCACTCTGCCTCTAATACAGGTGGTGTGTAATGCACAGTAGCTCACCTCTTGTACTCAGACAGTCTTGCAAAAAATTCAATCCCCATATCAGGTGGCAAAGGCATTAAGGTGGCAACACCTGCCATAATAATTTCAGATTCCGAGGTCTTTTCAAAGTCTTACAGAGAGTGGGAACCCACGGGTTCTAGAACAGTTGGAAAGGCAGTCAAGGAGTAGGACATCCTTTGCTCCTACACTGTTTGCGAGTTTCCAGCTTTCATATGGTCCATGTGCTTGTTCAGAACCATTACACCTCCCTGAACTTTATACTGGACCTGACCTCTTGTCGACCATGCAATGGCCCATGCAGGGCCATCCCTGTGGTTCCTACATCAAACTTCATTCTCTGAGTTAAAACTCTCTCTCTCTCACTTTGCAGACTTTTATTTTCAGCACTGGCATGCCTAATGCCATTTCACCCTCCCCATATCCCTGTTCCAGGAAGATCAGATTTAACATGGTGCAGAGTCTTCACCCCATCAGCAGCTCTATTGGAACTACCACTGCAGTTGCATGAGGGCTGATCCTATAATCAAATAGGAACTGGGAAAGTTTGGTATCAAGTCAGGCTGTAGACTGTTTTGTTAAGCCTGCCCTCAAAGTTTGGATTATTCTTTCTGCCAGACCACCAGATGATGGATGGATGGTTTGGAGCTGACATTTTATGTTGAATACCATTCTACTTTAGGAAGTACTCAAATTCCCTGCTGGTTATCTGTGGGCAATACGTCTGGGAGTCTGTGTATTGTAAAAGGTGTGCTACAATTTCTTTATCATCGCCCTGTATTTGACCAATGAACTCTATGCATGTCCAGCCATTTTAAGTGAATGTCCATACTGACTAAGAACATGGAGCCCATGAAAGGACCTACACAGTCATTGTGTAACTGCGTTCAGGTTTCCCTGCACATTCCCATGAATGTGGGAGAGTGGCTGGTAACAATTTTTGTTCTTGTTGGTACTCTGGGCACTACCCAACCAATGCAGCTTTGTCTGCATCCAATCGTGGCCACCAGACATAACTTCTCTCCAGCATCTTCATTTTAGAAATCCTTGGATGACCCTGGTGGAGTTGAGCCAGTATTTGGCAGCAATGCTTGCTCAGGACAATCACTCCTGCCCCCCTAATAATATGTCATTCTCTACTATGATCTGGTCCATCTGGGTGCAAAAAGGTTTCAATTCTACTTGTGTTGGCCCTTTGGATTCCCCCATCACCATCAGCTGCTTCAGGTTTGCCAGGACGGATCTTTCTACATCCAAAATTTGATATTGTCAGCTGTGATGAGAAATGTGTCCAGAAAATTTAAAACCATTACGGATTCTTCCAGTAGCAGTACCACCAATGACATATCTGCCAGTGGAAGGTGGCTCAATACATCTGTATTTGCTATTTGGCCTCCCGGACAGTATTCCAACTTGTAATTATATGTACTTAGTATTAGAGCCCACCACCGAATTTGGCCTGAAGCAACATTGAGCAACATTGCCTTGTCCTCTTTAAGTAGACATAGCAGGGGTTTTTGTTCTGTTACTATTACAAATTTACCTGCATAAAGGTATTAGTGGAACTTCCTGACTCCAAATATGACTGCCAGTTCTTCCTTCTCTATCTAGGCATATTTATGCTCTGCATTACCCATATGCTAATGCTTATTGCTCTCCATTGGACCAATTATTAACTAATAATGCTACCCCAATGCCGTATGGTGAGGCATCGCATGTCATTACCAGATCTCGCTTGAAATCATTGGGTGCCAATACCTCAGAGGATAATAGCTGTTTCTTCACTTCCCTTAAAGCTATGGCTTGTCTACACGACTATTTCCATGGCAGACCTTTTTTAAGAGTTGATGCAAAGGTGCCAGGATGAAGGCCAGCTTATGTATGAACTTTCCGTGATAGCTCACCAGCCAAAGAAAAGGTCTGAGCCGGGGCACCTTTGATCGCCTTCACTTTAACTTCCAACGGATGTAACCCAGTCTTGTCAACTCTGGAGCCTAAGTATGTCAGTGGGCATTGCTCTCCATTGGGCCAACCATTAACTAATGCTACCCCAATGTTGTATGGGGAGGCATCGCATACCATTCCACCAGATCTTGCTTGGGATCATTGTGTGCCAACACCTCAGAGGATGATAGCAGTTTCTTCATTCCCCTGAAAACTGAAGTCTGATGTGCAAAGAGACTTGGGAGTTCTAGTGCAGGATTCTCTCAAGGTAAACTTGAAGGATGAGTCAGTAGTTAGGAAGACAAATGCAATGATGGCATTTATTTTGAGAGAAATTGAATATAAAAGCAAGAATGTACTGCTGAGGCTGTCTAAGGCTCTGGTCAGACTGCATTTGGAGTATTGAGTGTAGTTTTTGGCCTGATACCTGAGAATGGATGGACTGGCCGTGGAGCGTGTTCAGAGGAGATTCACAAGAATGGTCCCAGGAATGATAAGCTTAACATATGAGGAATATTTGACAACTCTGGGTCTATACCCAATGGCGTTTAGAAGGATGAGGGGGGATCTAACTGAAACAGAATATTGAATGGCTTGGACAGAGTAGATTTTGGGAAGCTGTTTCCATTGGGAGGAGAAACTAGGACCCGAGAGCACAGCCTTAGAGTAAATTGAAGATGTTTTAGAATAGAGCCTGGAACACACATTAGTCCCCTCTAAGGCATACACCCTCCCAGGAGAACTGTCTGAGGACTATTTCCCAGTTCTCTATGTGCTCTTTATTGGTCTTCCCTGATATTAGCTTGTGATCTCCATTATCTGCTTAAATATTGCACAGGCTGACAATACCCAAATGGCAGTTTTATGTATTGGTACAAACTCTAATGGGTGTTAATTGTAGCATACTTCTGGGAATCCTCACTTAACAGCATGGCTCATGCTCAGCTTCATGAAGGACAGCTCCCCGCCAGCTTTGCATAGAAGTCCTCTATCCAAGGGATTGGGTATTTATCCAGCTGCAAAAAACAATTTACTGTTTGTTTAAAATCCCCACAGAGGCAAACCGACACATTGGACTTCACAACTGGTATGACTGGTGCTGTCCATCTGACAAACTGGATTGGTTTGATGATTTTTTTTCACCATCTGATTTCTGCTGCTACTTTTGCCCAGAAGGCAAATGGCACTGGGGCGGCCTCGCAGAATTGGAGAATTGCTTCCTGGTCAACATGAAAGGTGGCTGTGGCTCCTTTGATAGCTGCTCAACCTTTCTGAAAACCTTCCAGGTATTTAATTAGGACTTCACTCAGGCAGCCATATTCTAATCCAAAAATGTCGAGCCAATCTTGGTGAATCTTACTCAACCAACTTCGCCCCATCAAGCTTGGGCCCAAACCTTTTACTACAATCAGTGTTAACTGAACCAACTGCTTCTCATAAAAGACTGGAACTGAAATTGTACCCTGAATTTGTAAGGGTTCCCCAGTCTAGGTTTTCAGTCTCACCGAGGTCTTGCACAACTGTAAGGTTTGGAGTCCAGAGCGAATTTTGTCAAAGACTGATTCAGCGATCACTATATTGACCTCATTGGAATATGTGACCAGTTAACAAGATGTTTATTTTGACTGGTTCTGATTTGTATGTTGTTGAACAATTTAACTGTTCCAAACCAGATGCAGGTGGAATTTCCAGGGTTTGCATTCTCCTGGATATGGGCTAATGAGGTCACTTACTCAATTTAGGTCCAGTGGGACTTTTGTGCTGGCTCAAGACTGCATCCCAGCAGCAAAGGTTTGCCAGCCTGGATCCTGAAGAAACTTTTATCTGTTTGGCCAAGGCTGGCCTTCGTTTTGGGGTATTGCTGTGGGCTGACATAAAGTCACTCTGTACCTGGTATGCCCTGAGTGAGGTTATGCAATTGCTTTCACTCAGATGGTGTTCCCCAAGCTCAGTCAGACTGGTGAGGGTGTTCACATCCATTGGAACACCCTGCAACTTTTACGCTCTACTTGCCGCACTTTCCAATAATGAAGCCAGTCTGTTTGAAGTCCAGTTGGGCTTCAGCTAGAGGGTGCTTTTGCATGGTTACATCATTTATCCCACATATCAAGTAGTCTCTCAGCATCTCATTAAGCATTAAACCAAAGTCACATGCCTCTGCCAGTCCTTGTAACCTCATCAAAAATCCTGATATGGATTCCCCTGATTCTTGAATTGCTGAGTAAAACTGATAGAGACTGAGAATTAAAGGAGGCTTGGGGTCAAAATATTCCTTGACTAATGCCGTCAACTTTTTAAAGGTTTTAGTATCTGATGCCTCAGGAATGTTAGGCTCCTAATCACCGAAAAAGCTGCGGGTCCACAAGCTGTCAGAAGAATTACTCATTGCTATTCATCTGTGCCAATGTCATTTGCATGGAAAAAATAATATATTCCTACCACATACTGGGCCCAGTCTTCAATGGCAGGATCAAATGAGTCAAACTTCCCAAATCATGGCCAGAAATACTTACCCCACCTTAAAGACGATTGTTGCGAGTGAATTTCTTTAGGAATATGTTTTTCTCTCATTGCCACTGAAATAACTCCACAGAAGCTGGTACCCCATCACCAACTCATCCTTCATTAACAGTGATTGTAATAAAGACTTGGATCCAAGCTTAATGGGGTGCAATTGGTGGCGAGAGATTCACCTAGATTGGTTCAACATATTTCAATTAGAAAATGGCTGCACGAGTGAAGTCCTAATTAAATACCTGGAAGTCCTCCAGGAAGGTCTAGGGTCTATCAGAGGAGCCAAGATCACTTTGCATGTCTACCAGAAAGCAATTCCATGACTCTGAAAGGTCCACCCAGTGCCATTTGCCTTGCAGACAAAAGTCGAGAGAGAAATCAGAAAACTAGAAAGCGAAAAAAAATCATCAAACTAGTCCAATTCACAGAATGGTTAGCACAGGTCATACTGATTTTGAAGCTCAGCAAGTCGGTTTGCCTTTACGGGGATTTTAAACTAACCGTTTTTCGCAGCTGGATAAATACCTAATCACTCGGAAGGAGGATTTATATGCAAAGGTGGCAGGAGGACGGTCCTTCACAAAGCTGGACATGAGCCATGCTTATTTGTAATTATATTTCATCCAGGATTCCCAGAGTATGCTACAATTATTACCCATAAGGGCTTGTATTAATATATGACACTGCCATTTTGGGTATCATCAGCTTGTTCAATTTTTCAGCAGACGATGGAGAACCTTTAGCAAGGCCTCCCTCAGGTCGCCATTTATCTGGATGATGTCCTGATAATAGGAAAACTAATATTGAACACTTAGAGAGCTGGAATATAGTCCTAATATGGTTTTCCAAGGCAGATGTCTGCTTAAGAAGGGAAAAATGTGTGTTCCAGGTGCCCAAAGTGACCTATTGGACTACAGAATCAACAAGGGTGGGTTGCACCCGTTGAAAGATAGAGTTCAGGCAGGTGTGATGGTCCTTAATAGGCATGTGGATCGTATGAAAGCCGCAAATTCACAAGTGGAGCAAAATGTGCCTTATTCTTTGGAACTTTTGGAAATCCAGCTGGTACCTGTAGATTCATCCACTCAGTCAAGTGTTGTCAAGTCCTCAGAATCAGATGGACATGACAGAAGTAGCCTTCTTGGAAGCTTTCTTTGCCACTGGAATAAGAAAGTGAAATTCCAT
This sequence comes from Chiloscyllium plagiosum, assembly GCF_004010195.1. Lineage (NCBI taxonomy): Eukaryota > Metazoa > Chordata > Chondrichthyes > Orectolobiformes > Hemiscylliidae > Chiloscyllium > Chiloscyllium plagiosum. Next base: position 3,866,218 of record NC_057737.1, on the reverse strand, counting down.
AGAGGGACTCCTGGTGTAAGAGGCGAGCTCCTCTGTGTTACATGCTGCCCCGTATTAGATGCTGACTCAGAGAAACCTGATGTGGTGCTAAAATGCCCCAGAACGCTCTCCAAATAAAAGGACTGACCTATATCTGTGGATTCAGAAAGGGAGGGATGTAGTGATTTTGACAAGGTTGGCCAGCTGAACCTCATAAATGAGTTCCCTGATGAGACCAGATTAACAACCCCAATCAGGGAGCCCTGGCTGAAATATAAAAAGGGTGAGTGCCAGAGATACTGACATTCTGGTACCTGACTCTGAATGAGGTGGTGATATACACAAGGATAAAAATTGAACTTGCTGGAAAAACTCAGCAGGTCTGGCAGCATCTGTGGAAAAAAAAAGAGTTAATGCTTCGGGTTGAGTGACCATTTGTTAGAACTCATGGTAGTTAGGAAAATGTTGGAAAATATTTCCATTTTCTGCCTTGGGACCCTCCAACAACATGGGATCAATATGGATTTCACCAGTTTCCCCATTTCTCCTCCCCACACCTCATCTCAGTCCCAGTCTTCGAACTTGGCACTACCCTTTTGAATAGTCCTACCATCCATCTTCCTCCTCACTTATCTGCTCCACCCTCCTCTCCAGCCTATCACTTTCACCCCCACCTCCCTCTACCTATCACATTCCCAGCTACCTCCGCCCCAGCCCCACCCTTCCCATTTACCTCTCAGCCCCCTTGGCCCACAAGCCTTATTCTTGATAAAGGGCTTATGCCTGAAACATTGATTCTCCTGCTGCTTGGATGCTGCCTGACCAGCTATGCTTTTCCAGCACCACACTCTTCAACTCTGATCTCCACCATCAGCTGTTATCACTTTCTTGTATTTAGGAAAATGTCAGTTTATATAGAGAAGATAGTGTGGGGAATGCAAGAAGCAAATGATAAGTGGGGATGGAACCCAAAGAGAGATGAGAGCAGTTAGATAGACAAACAAGTGGATAATGGTCTGGCTAGGAGGGTGAATAGCTATTAATGGGATGGTTGGTGGCTCACAATGGGTGGTGTGTAATAGCAGACTATGTGATAACAAAGCCTGGTTTTGGCACTTGGGATTAGGACATGGAAGAGCACAGGCCCTAAAGTTATTGAACTTGACATTGAGTCCAGAAGGCAGTAGGGTTCCCAGGCAGAAAATGAGGTGCTGTTCTTCCAGTTTGAACTGAGCTTCGCTGAGCACTGCAGCAAGCCTAAGGCAGAGATATTAGCTAGGCAGTATGGTGATGTGTTAAAGTGGCAGGCAACTGGAAGTTCAGGGTCTTTCTTGCGAACAGAATGCAAATGTTCTGCGAAGCAGTCACCCAGTCTATGCTCCATTTCCCCAATGTCGTGGAGACAACATTGTGAACAGCGAATGCAGTAGGCTATACTGAGTGAACTTTGCAAGTAAAGAGCATTATCACTTGGAAGGCATGTTTGGGCCTTTGAATACTGAGGAGGGAGCATGTGAATGGGCAGGTGTACCTTCTGTGGTTGCAACGGAAGGTGCTGTTAGGCTGTGGGAGTGAAAGAAGAATGGACCAGTGTGTCCCGGAGGGAATGGTCTCTGCGGAAGGCTGACAAGGGAGGGGAGAATGTATCTGGTGTGGCATCTCACTGGAGATGGCAAAAATGGCAGGTAATGATCCTCTGGATATGGATGTTGGTGGAATCGTAGGTAAGGACAAGGGGTACCCTATCATTGTTGCGGGAAGGAAGACAGGGGGTGAGGGCTGAAGTGTGGGAGATGGGTTGGACCCGGCTGAGGGCCCTATCAACAGCAGTGCTGGGGAATGATCGGTTGAGGAGTAATGTTAGAACATCAGGCCATTGTGTCAACCACGGTCTCCAACCTCATTTCATCTAACGATCTCCATCCCACTGCCTCCAAGCTGATGTGTAAATAAAGGGTAACTTGGTGATGAGATACCAACTTGTGTGGAGTTATTTCAGGGGCAATAACATAGCTCTGACATAATAGCCTAGAAATAAACTTTTAAGCATCTGACAAGGTAGATAACTCAGCAGTCCAAAACTCAAATCTTTTCTAGGACATGTTATTTAGGTGTGACATTAAATTAGTTGCTATTGCTGTTCAGGTTTAAAACTAATATTTGGTGCCAAATTCAATTTTTTGCTGATATTGCAATATGCAAGATTGATAAATTCTTGATGTCACAAGGAATTAAGGGCTACGGGGAGAATGCGGGTAAGTGGAGTTGAAATGCCCATCAGCCATAATTGAATGGCGGAGTGGACTCGATGGGCCGAATGGCCTTACTTCCGCTCCTACGTCTTATGGTCTTATGTCTTTGTTTACTTACATAGTGCAAATGATAGATCTTAAAGAAATACATTGCATGAAGGACTAAGAGTATAATCATGTGGGAAAATCAGGTTCATGCAATCAGACGTGTTGGGAGTAATAGCCTACCTTGCTGTTTATAAGATACGGAGAAACTTGCATGTGAAATCTCTTTCTTAAAGATAATAAAAAAATAGGATGGCACGATGGTTAGTACTACTGCCTTTTAGCGCCAGATACCTGAGTTCAATTCCAGCTTTGGGCAACTCTCTGTGTGGAACTTTCATATTTTGCCTGTGTCTACATGAGTTTCCTACAGGAGTTGCGGTGTCCTCCCACAGTTCAAAGATGTGTAGGTTAGATGACACAAACCCTATGCAGGGATATGTGAGGGTCTGGGTGGGATGCTCTTCGGAGGGTCAGCGCAGACTCGATGGGCCGAATGACCTCTTTATGCACTGTTGAGATTCTATGAACTCTTCCAACTCTTTTGGACTGTTTCCTGATGAATGTTGCTTCTGGCATTCCACATCTTTCCCAACAAAAAAAATACCATGACATATTTTCACTGAAAATGACCTAAATGAAAAACTGATGAGGAATTCTTTGCTTTAACTTGCAGTAAAATTATGTACTTATTTCACTTCCAAAAAAATTCCCATTCCTTATTTGAGTCATCTGTTTGCCAGAATGTAATTGCACCTTAAGAACTGAAATCAATTGTAGATTGATTATTCAGTAGCTAATCGTGGTTTCAGATTCAGTAAAGTCAACATAGTGGGTGACTTTTTGGGTTAATTGTGACCCTGCATGAAAGTGGTAACAAGCAAAAGTGGAGAACACCCAAGAGGGTAGATTCTTCTGTGCCATGAGAAATAAACAACATGAAGGAATTATTTCCTTTGGTTGTTGCTATCTTTGACATAAAGCTCAGAGCAGCAGTGGGAATACCAAGGCCTAGCTTGCTCTAAATGTCTCTTCAACATTTGCCTGCATTTGATCCAATTTAAAAAAAAGCAAGCTCATTTGTGTCGCATTTTCTGCTCAGCCTGGGGTGAATCTCAGCTGTGATAAATCACCTTCCACTTCACAAGTTGCTAATCAGTGCAGTCAAGAAAAACAACAGCCATTCCCCAGCCTCTGAAGGAATGACTGAATCCTTACAGGTTTCCGACCCAGAAACTCTCAGCCATGCATAGAAAGGCCAAGGGTTTGCGAGAGAATGCTTTGAGAACTGAGTGAAATTAATCATATAATGTGCTTTGATACAGACGCAGTTTGTCAATTTTTAGATATCTGTATGTTTTAGAGGCATCTGCAATTGAAATAAACCAACTTTTTGATTAGGCCTAATCTGTGCTTCTCCAGTACATTGCATGAATGATTTTTATTTAATGTTAGAGAATTACATCACGTGAATTTTGCTGCATCTTACACAAAATATCCGTGGGAAGATAATCCAATAAAAACTTGGGCTATGGCATCTATTCTGAAACCCTCTTTCCACTGAACTCTCAACTCTCTTACGAAATACGCTGCTGAACAATTTATATATAAATGTTTTGTAGCACTAGGTTATTTCAGATATTCTTCAAAACTGTAACAATTTGTTATGAAATTACACTCCTTTAAAGTTTACCATTTGTGACACATTGAAGAGGGCTAATATCACATTACATTGGGCAAGGTTCCAATGGCAGTGGCATAGTTACCCTGAAAACATCAATGGCGAGGGTTGATAGGCAACTTCTTAAAGACAGGAAAGCAAGAAAACCAGTAAAAATATTGAAAATTCCCAATTAGCTAAACCAAACTGATGGATTCAGTGTTGTGTGTGGCCAAAATTACATGGAATTATTTCAAACAGAAGAACTTAATTCCAAAGGTGAGGGTGACAGCTGTTGACATCAAGGCTGCATTCGACCAAAAGTGGCATCAAGGAGCCCTAGCAAAACTGGAATCAATGGGGGTATCAGGTGCAAACTCTCTGCTGGCTGAAGTCATAGCTGCAACATAAATGATGGTTGTGGTGTTGGTTGTCATTCATCTCAGCTCCAGACAGCACTGCAGGAGTTCCTCAGGATATTGTCCTAGGCCCAACCATTTTCAGCACTATTTGTGATTCTTCAGATACTGAAGCAGTCCATGTTCAAATGCAATAACATCTGGATAATTTCCTGAATTGGGCTGACAAGTGACAAGTAACATTTGTGCCACACAAATTCTAAACCATTAACATCTTCAATAAGAGACAAACTCACCACCACCCCTTGACATTCAGTGGGGTTAGCATCATTGAATCGCCCACCGTCCTGTTCACGGTATCCTTGTATTGTATTTTAGCAAGACATCCCTATTTTTAGACTTAATTCCTTTTGAAATAAAGGCTAAAATGCTATTTTCTTTCCCTATTACCTGCTGCACTTATAGAACATAGAATATTACAGCGTAGTGCAGGCCCTTTGGCCCTCGATGTAGCGCTTACCTGTGGAACCAATCTGAAGCCTATCTATCCGACACCATTGATTCCAGTTTTGCTAGGGCTTCATCCATATATTTATCCAATGACCATTTAAATACCCTTAAAGTTAACAAGCTTAGTATTGTTGCAGGCAGTGCATTCCATGCCATTACTAGTCTCTGTGTAAAGAAACTACCTCTGACATCTGTCCGATATCTATCACCCTGCAATTTAAAGCTAAGTTCCCTCGTGCTGGCCATCACCATCAGAGGGAAAAAGCTCTCACTGCCCACCCTATCCAACCCTCCGATTATCTTATATGTCTCAATTAAGTCATCTCTCAGCCTTTTTTTCTCAAATGAAACCAGCCTCAAGTCCCTCAACCTTTCCTCATAAAACCTTCCCTCCATACCAGGCAACATCCTGGTAAATCTCCTCTGTGCCCTTTTTTTTATTATTTTTTATAATATATTTTTATTAAGAAAAAAATAGATTTTTAAATATTACAACAAATACAAAACAATGCAATTCAAAACAGTACAAAAATAGTACAAAACTAAACCCAAATAATAAAAAATATTCCCCAACCCACCCTCCTATACGAATGTATAAACATATATAGAGAAGTATAAAATTAAAAAAAAACCTAAACTAGCTATTTAACTAACTCAATAAATACCTAACAATAAACAAATAAATAGTAATAACTCAGCCCAGCTAAACAAAACACTCATACATTCACAGTTCCTCCCCCCTGGATATTGGACTCAAGAAACACAATTGTTGCGGCTATATAAAAGCCCTTGTTAGTGTGGCAGATAAATCTGTGTCCATGTATTTCTAAAATTCTCAGTTTTGTGGTGTACCATATTTGTGAGAAAATCCAAGGGAATATGCTCCATAACAATCTTCCGCCAACCCGACAGGCCTGGGGGGTTTTCTGATATCCAACCTCGTAAGACATTCTTCCTTGCACAGAATGTAAGAATATTGAAAAGAGCGAAATGGGCCTGTATGAAGCACAGTCTTCCGGATCTTTCCCTATTTTAAGGATAAGTGAAATATTGGCCTCTCTCAGAGATGGTGGGAGACAAACATGACTGTATGAATCATTAAACATATTCAGCATCGGACCTGACAGTATACTTATAAATTCCTTATAGAATTCACTGGGAAGTCCATCAGAAACGGGCACACTTCCACTCTGAAGCTGCCTTACAGCTTCTGTGGCCTTTTCAATGCTTCCACATCCTTCCTATAATGTGGTGACCAGAACTGTACACAATACTCCAAGTGCAGCTGCACCAGAGTTTTGTACAGTTTCAACATGACCTCATGGCTCCAAAACTCAATCCCTCTACCAATAAAAGCTAACACACCACATTGCCATCTTAACAACTCTATCAAACTGGGTGGCAACTTTTAGGGATCTCTGTACATGGACACTGAGATCTCTCTGCTCATCCACACTCCCAAGATTCTTACCATTAGCCCAGTACTCTGCATTCCTGTTGCTCCTTCCAAAATGAATCACCTCACACTTTTCTGCATTAAACTCCATTTGTCACCTCTCAGTCCAGCTCTGTAGCTTATCTACGTCCCTCTGTAACCTGCAACATCCTTCAGCACTATCCACAACTCCACCGACCTTAGTGTCATCCACAAATTTACTAGACAGAAGTAGGTACTGCAGATGCTGGAGATTAGAGTCAAGATTAGAGTGGTGCTGGAAAAGCACAGCAGGTCATGCAGCATCCGAGGAGCAGGAAAATCGACGTTTCGGGCAAGGGCCCTTCATCACGAACAAATTTACTAACCCATCCTTCTCCGCTCTCATCTAGGTCATTTACAAAAATGACAAACAGCAGTGGCCCAAAACAGATCCTTGCGGTACACTACTAGTAACTGAAATCCAAGATGAACATTTCCCATCAACCACCACCCTCTGTCTTCTTTCAGCTAGCCAATTTCTGATTCAAACTGTTAAATCACCCTCAATCCCATGCCTCCATATTCTGCAACAGCCTACTGTAGGGAACCTTAGCAAACACCTTACTGAAATCCACATACACCACATCAGCTATAACTCTTGCCCTGTGGTATATATGCCTGTTCCTTTCCATCGCTAAAGTAAATGTAACTGAATTGTGGTCACTATCACCAAAGTGATCACCTACCTCCAAATCTAACACCTAGCAAGGTTCATTACCCAGTACCAAACCCAATATGACTTTGCCCCTTGTTGGCTTGTCTACATACTGAGTCAGGAAACCATCGTACACACATTGGACAAATACTGACCCATCTGAAGTATTCAAACTATAGTATTTCCAGTCAATATTCGGAAAGTTAAAGACCCCCATAACAATTACCCTGTTATTCTTGCTCCTATCCAGAATTATCTTTGCTATCCTTTCCTCTACATCTCTAGAACTATTCAGAGGCCTACAGAAAACTCCCGACAAGGTGACCTCTCCTTTTGTGTTTCTAACCTCAGCCCATACTACCTCACTAGACAAGTCCTCAAACATCCTTTCTGCCACCGTAATACTACCCGTGGCTAACAATGTCACACCTCCCCCTCTTTTACCACCTTCTCTATTCTTACCGAAACATCTAAATTCCGGAACCTGAGAAAACCATTCCTGTCCCTGCTCTATCCATGTCTCTGAAATAGCCACAACACCGAAGTCCCATGCTAGCTTTTCATAATTCCTGCACAAAGACCCTCAAATTCTTCTGTGCTGCAGCTTTCTGCATTCTTCCTTCACTTAAATAATGTTCAGCTTCTGTACTCTTCCTGCCAAAGCGCACAGCTTTACATTTTTCCAAATTACATTCCATTTGCCATGTTATTGCCCATTCACTTAAGCTGCCATCCTTTCCACTTGCCTTCCACTCATAAATTTGGGAATTATATCTTCATTTCCCTCATTCAGGTCATTTAATATATATTGTAAGTAATTGTGGTCCCAGTACTGATCCCTGTGGTGCTCCATTACTTTCATTTGCCATTCTGAAGATATCCTCTGTATCTATTAGCCAATTTTGTATCCATGCCAAAAACTAGCATCAACTATATGGGCCCTTATTTAATTACGCAGCCTTATGTGTGGTACCTTTGTGTACACATTTTTAACATCCAGTACATCCTCTATCTCTTTTTCTACTTCTGATGTCCTTGGATGCAACCCTAATATGCTCACCCTTGTAGAAGGCTAAATGGAAATATTCAGCCCATTGTCTCACCAATCATAGATTAACGTCTTTAATTGAAAAGTAATCTCTTTTAAAATTGCATCAATATGGCACCTTTCACCAGTTGGGATGCTTCATTGGGATGTCATTTAGCCAATAAAGCACTTTTAAAGTGTTAATAATATTTAAATCTTAGAAATTAAAGATAGATAATTTTCTGATCCTTTGCCACCACAAGAAGCCTTGTCTGTTGGAGACACATATCAGGATAATACCAGGAAATACTGAACAGGCAGCTGGTCTTTCTCTAGAAAGGGAATGCTCGTGATTTTGAAGGATACATGCAAGTGTCTCCAGCAAGGAGGAATTACAAAGCTAAAGACCATAAATTCAAGATAGTTTCCAATAAATCCAATGGGAAATACATGAGTATTTTTTAAAATTTGTGGTTAGGATGTGAAACTTGCTAACATAACAATAGAATAGATGCATTTCAGGAAAAACGAGATAAATACACAAGGAAGTAGTGAATAGAAAGAAAGGAAGACTCGCACATTCTTAATCACAGATATCTCTGTGCTTTAAAACCAATAGTTACTTTGAAGTGTAATCACTGTTTAACATATGAAACACAGAAACCAGTTTGCAAGCAGGAATCTCCCACAAACAGCATATATTAATGATTGAATTTTTTTTATTGATCGAAGGATAAGTGTTCACTCAGGAAACTGGGGATATACTGAGAGGGTGAGATGACGATGGGTGGGATAAGGCTTATGTGGCACTTAAGCACCAACACAGACCAACTGGAGCAGAATGGCCTGTTTCTGTATGTTCTTTTGTTTTTATTCATTTATGGGAAGTGGGCATCATTTGGATGGCCAGCATTTATTGCCCGACCCTACTTGCCCTTGAGAGAGGGGTAGTGAGCTATCTTCTTGAAATGCTGCAGAGTCCATATGCTATAGATTAAGCCACAATGCCATTAGGGAGGGAATTAAAAGATTTTTCACCCAGCAACAATGGAGGAACAGCAATATTATTCCAAGTCAGAATGGTGAGTGGATTGGAGCAGAACTTGCAGATGGTGGTGTTCCCAAATATCTTCTGCAATTATCCTTCTAGATGGAACTGGTTGTGGATTTGGAAGGTATTAAAGTTCTTTGGTGAATTTCTGCCGTGTACGTTGTAGATAATGCACACTGCTGCTACTGAGCATTGGTGGTGTGGTAACTGGATGCTTGCGGATGTGGTACAAATCAAGTGAGGAGTATTTCATCACAGACCTGACTTGTGCTTTGTAGATGATGGACTGGGGCAATTGAAAGTCCCAAACCCTGGCATTGGCAGACCAGGTTGCCCTGTTTCCCAGTCAGGAAACTAGCCATCCTTGCTGCCTGCCAAGACACAGGTGATCCGGGGCTGGTGAGATGAGGATCTTAAGTGATCATTAGTCGACTGCTTAAATGCCTTTATTGGGGATAACTTCAGAAAGTCACCTGTGGACTTTCTTGCCAAGAAAAAAGGATGGAGGAGAAGTGGAGGATTTCTCTCCAGAATCAACTCTTTCCATTATTTCCTCTTCATGCCGCCTTCAGCGAAAGGGAAATCACACCCTAAAAGACATGGTAATATTTTCTTTTGTTGTCTGTCTTCATCGCCTCTTGGCACTGGCTCCTGCTTAATGCCTCCTGAACCTCATCGTATTGGAGCCCAGCTGGCGTGTGGCAACAGGTCTCAGGATGTATCAAAGAAGATTTCTGTTGCTATAAACCAAGGGAGATTTCAGGGAACTAACAGGTGATTCTCAGTAAAGGAAATGAAGCAACGGCTTTGTTGTGTATGTAGTTGGGTATGTGTTGCCCTTGTAAGAGAGCAGAACAGGTGACCCAGAGGGGCAGTCTGGGGCTGACTGTGAAGTTGACAGGATGCAAAATAAAATATTCCCTGTTCAAGTTTACCCTCTGTCTACCGCATGTTCAATTTCTAGTTCGAATGAACCATAAATACAACAACCAGTGACGAGAGTAGATTCCAAGCCACAAACTGTGGATGCCTTTTTTTTGTCAGGCCAAAGGACACTGCTTACACTTCAGAAACAAAACCAGATTGAGGATGTAACACCAAGGGAAACGGTTACGAGGGAACTTGAGTTGCAGTCGACACAAGGGAAGAACTGCACATGTAGGGAGTGGGCCAAGAGCAGAGGTCATGTGAGACTCAGGCTGCAGCCAAGAGAGGAGCTTACCAAAGTCATCGCGGAGAGCAGCTGCAAGGGGACCAGGCTGTAGATGACACCAGGGAAGAACGGTACATTGATACAGGTGCTGAGAGAGCAGCTGGTGCAGAGAGCATTCACCGAGAGGACTTAGGTTGCTACTAGACTTGTGTGGCATGTCAAAAATTCTTGCTGGTTGGAAAATGAAATGGCGGGCGAATTTGGAGCAGTGGGATCATTTGATGACACAGAATGTTAGATGCTGTACACCAAACATTTTGATACATATTTAAGAGTGAATAAGGGCAAAGATATAATGATATCTGTTTTCTTGAGTACTGTTAGGATCCAGACTTTCACAATTCTAAGGAATGTGGTGCAACCAGGGAGAAGACATACAAAGAACTATGTGAAATGTTGGAGCATTTATTTGCACCAAAGGTTACACTGAACCTTTCTGCTTTTAGGAGCATGAAGGAGAGTCCATCTTAAAGAAATCAGTGTAACATTGAGAATTCAGAGGGTTCCTCCAAGAGGCCTTGAGGGACTGTTTTGTTTGTTGCCTCCGACACAAAGCCATCCAATGGAAGCTACGAACAAAGAGAGACCTGGATTTCAAGGCAGCTTTCAAAATTGTTACCTTGTTGCAGTTGGCTTCCAGCAAAGCAACAGAGTTGAGTGATGATGCCCAAACACAAAGAGTAGCAAAAATGCAGTATCAACTGTGGAATTGCGCTGATGTAGCAGGAGTGGACTGGAGAGGCCCAATGGTGTAGGTATAAACCAGATTGCCCGAAATTGCTGGGTACTACTCAAGTATAAGAAGGGGCGTCTAAAGGAATCAATTCAGAGAATAAGACATAAGGTACATGCCTGTAGCCAAGGTGAAGACCTGGTGTTAGCTGGATCTGCAGGCAAATAGAAAGCCCAGAGTCAGCCAAGTTTTGGTTAAATGTCCTGTCATTCACTGAGCCAAGCTGTTTCTGTACAGCTACAACACTGGCATCTACCAAAAAAATGTGAAAAATTGCCCAGGTGTGTCTTGTACAGAAAAAGCAGGACAAATCCAACCCAATTAATTATTGCCCCAACAGTCTACTCTCAATTGTCAGTAAAGTGATGATGGTGTGATCAACAGTACTATCTAGTAGCCCCTGCTCAGTAGTAATCTGCTCACTGATGTCCAGTTTGAGTTCTACCAGGGTGACACAGCTCCTCACCTCATTACAGATTTGGTTCAAACATCGACCAAAGAGCTGAATTCCAGAAGTGAGGTGGGAGTGACAGCCCTTGACATGAAGGCTGCATTGATCGAGTGTGGCATCAAGGAGCCCTAGCAAAACTGAATTCAATGGGCAAACTCTCCAACGATTAGAGTCATACCTACCACATAGGAAGCTGTTGTGGTTGTCAAAGATCAGCCATCTCAGCTCCAGGGCAACTCTGCAGGAGTTCCTCAGAGTAGTGTCTGAGGCGCTACCATCTTCAGTTGCTTCATCAGTGACCATCTCTCTATTCCAAGATCAGACGTGGGGAGATGTTCGCTAATAATTGCACAATGTTCAGTATCATTTGTGATTCCTCAGACATCAAAGCAGTCCATGTTCAAGTGCAAAAGATCTTGTCAATATTGAGGCTTGGGCTGACACGTGGCAAGTAACATTCACACCACACCTGGAAATGACCACCTCCAATAAGTGACAATCTAACCACCGACCCTTGACATTTAATGGTATTACCATCACTGAATCCCCTACTATCAACATCTTAGGGGTTACCATTGACCAGTCAAATGGACTTGCCACATAAATACAGAGACTAGTAATAGTGCAGTGAGTAACTCACCCCTTGACTCCCAAAGCTTGTCCACCATCTACAAGGCACAAGTCAGCAGTGTCATGGAATACTTCCCATTTGCCTGGTTCATTATAGGTCCAATAACACTCAAGAAGCTTGACACCATTCAGGACAAAAGAAAGCCGCTTGACTGACATTACATCCACAAACATACACTCACTCCATCATTGACACTTATTAGCAGCGGTGTGTACTATCTCCAAGATGTACCACAGAAATTCATCCAAGATCCTAGACAGCACCTTCCAAACCCACGACCACTTCCGGCTAGAAGGACAAGGGCAGCAGATAGAGGGAAACCTACCTAAGGGGCAACTTTTTCATGTAAAGAGTGATATGTGTATGGAATGAGCTGCCAGAGGAATGGTGGAGGCTAGTACAATTGCAACATAAAAAGCATCTAGATGGGTATATGAATAGGAAGTGTTTGCAGGGATATGGGCCGGATGCTGGCAGGTGGGGCTAGACTGGGTTGGGATATCTGGTCAGCAAGGACGAGTTGGATCAAAGGGTCTGTTTCCGTGCTGTATGTCTCTCTGACTCTATGACCACCACCCTCCAAGCCACTCACCATCCTGACTTGGAAATATATCGCCATTCTTTCACAGTTGATGGATTAAAATCCTGGAATTCCCTCCTTAAGCCAATTATGGGTTTATCTATAACACAGAACAGTAGCAGTTCAAGAAGGCAGTTCACCACCACCTTCTCAAGGTCAACTAGTGATGTGCAATAAATGCTGGCCAGGTAGTGATGTTCACTTCCCATGAATGAATGAATTAAAATAAAAACTCCCACTACACACCCATTACAGACTTGTTTTAGTAAGTAATCAAAACATTTAAAAAGGTTTTTTTAAAACATTGAACTATGGTCCTAAAGTAGGTCTGATGGGCTGAATAGACTCCCTCTATGCTATTATAACTCCACAACATTATGGAGGTAAAGGTCTTGAAATCCCAAACAGTAAACTGAGTTTAACTTATTTGGAGATAACTAAGCACTGATGAGAGGCTGTACTTAAACCTTGTTTTGGTTGAGTTGACTAAAATTACTACAAAATGGATTTGACTCAATTAACATCACTGACAAAACAACCTCTGTTAAACTGGCAAAATATTTTGAACAGTTGCACTCACTTCTACTTGCTATTGACTAAAGAAATATTTGAAATCCTCTAGTGAGAGCTGTCAAACACAACTTCCTATCTCTCTAGTATCCTGTTCTAAAACTCTCTTCATCACTTTCTCAAATGATGACAACAGTATGCTCCAGGGCACAGCTTGGAAATCAAAGATCTCGTTGACAGTTGCAGCTTTAGTCGCTCCCTTTAAAACATGTTGCCATTATTTAAAACAGAAAGTTTGTCAAATTAAATAGGACAAAAACTAAATTTGGAAAATCTTTAACCATATTCTAAGTAAAGACAAGATCTATTACATACAATGGGCTAGAGATCAGGCAATGTATCAATGCATCTGCCAGTATACTAAAGTTAATAAATCTCTTGCATTGGCTATCAACACAATATGATTTATGTATGAAGTATTGGCTTCTAATGAAGTTATTATCATGGGAATTTGGGAATACAGCACTTCTTTAATTCATTACAAGACCCCTAAATAAGCAAAAGCTTTTGGTGTTGGTTTAAAAAAGGGTTAATTCCAATTTTCCTTAAAATTCATTAGTGTTAATGTATTGTCATTAAATTTACTTATTTACTTGAATGCAAGAAACTAATTTAGAAATTCTCTTGAATTCTCTGAAACAGTGCAAAATCTTGCATCTAGGGTCAGACTGCTTTCTCCAGTCCTGTAAAATCAATAATAATTTAGTTGCAGAACTGAAAATCTGCAAAGTTCAAAATTTCAGAACAAAGAACAATTGTGGGGAAGAGAATGAAGTTTAATAACAAGAAACAGGTACTCAGGAACAAGAACACCAAAAGTGAACACCATAAGTTTGCGAACTTTAAATAAAAGAAATAAAAGGCCACTGTTATATAAATGACCTGGGTGAGGGCATAGAGGATGGGTTAGTAAATGGATGACACGAAGGTCGGTGGAGTTGTGGATAGTACTGAAGGTTACAGAGGGACATAGATACGTTGCAGAGCTGGGCTGAGAGGTGCAACTGGAAAAGTGTGAGGTGATTCACTTTAGAAGGAGCAACAGGAATAAAGAGTACTGGGCTAATGTTAAGATTCCTGATAGTGCAGATGAGCAGTGACCATCCAGATTGACAGGGTTGTTGAGAAGGCATATGGTGTGTTAGCTTTTATTGGTAGAGGGATTGAGTTTCAGAGCCACGAGGACATGCTGCAGCTGTACAAAATTCTGGTGCAGCCGCACTTGGGAGTATTGCATACAGTTCTGGTCGCCGCATTGTAGGAAGGATGTGGAAGCTTTGGAGAGGGTTCAGAGGAGATTTACTAGGATGTTGCCTGGTATGGAGGGAGGGTCTTATGAGGAAAGGCTGAGGGACTTGAGGCTGTTTTCGTTAGAGAGAGGAAGGTTGAGAGATAACTTAATTGAGACATAGAAGATAATCAGAGGGTTTGATAGGGTGGACAGTGAGAGCTTTTTTCCTCGGATGGCGATGGCTAGCACTAGAGGATGTAGCTTCAAATTGAGGGGTGATAGATATAGGACAGATGTCAGAGGTAGTTTCTTTACTCAGACATACCTACAGAAAGCTTTAGGGTTTTCCTTGCTGCTACCTGCCAAAGACTTCTCATTACCCCTCCTAGCTCTTCTTAGCTGTCTCTTTAGGTCCTTTCTGGCTAACTTGTAACTCTCAAGTGCCCTAACTGAGCCTTCACATTTCATCTTTACATAAGCCTCCTTCTTCCTCTTGACAAGAGATTTAACTTCTTTTAGTAAATCACGGTTCCCTCGCTTGACCACTTGCTCCCTGCCTGAAAGGTACATACTTATCAAGGACACACAGTAGTTGTTGTTTCAATTTCAATTGTGCCCATCGCCTGCAGTTTTCTTCCTCATCCAATGCATCCTAAATCTTGCCTAATCGCATCATAATTGCCTTTCTCCCAGCTGTAACTCTTTCTCTGTGGTATAACTCTATCCCTTTCCATTGCTAAAGGAAATGGAACCAAATTGTGGTCACTATCACCAAAGTGCTCACTACCTCCAAATCTAACACCTCACCAGGTTCATTACCCAGTACCAAATCCAATGTTGCCTCGCTTCTTGTTGGTCTATCTACATACTGTGTCAGGAAAGCCTCCTGCACACATTGGACAAAACTGACCCATCTAATGTAATTGAACTATAGCGTTTCCAGTCAATATTTGGAAAGTTAAAGACCCATAACAACTACCTTGTTACTTTTGCTCCTATCCAGAATCATCTTTGTAATCCTTTCCTCTACATCTCTGAAACTATTTGGAGACTGATAGAAAACTCCTAACAGGGTGACCTCTCCTTTCCTGTTTCCAACCTCAGCCATACTACCTTAATAGATGAGTCCTCATCAAATATCCTCCCTTCCACTGTAATACTGTTCTTGACTAACAATGCCACACCTCCCCCCTTTAACCATCTTCCCTGATCTTACTGAAACATCTGAACCTGCAACAACCATTCCTGTCCCTGCTCTATCCATGTCTCCAAAATGGCCACAACATCGAAATCCCAGGTAACAACCTATGCTGCAAGTTCACCCACCTTATTCCGGATGCACCTGGTGTTGAAGTAGATACACTTCAAACCACCTTCCTGCCTGCCGATACACTCCTGTGACATTGAAACCTTATTCATGACCTCACTACTCTCAATGTCCTGTACACTGGAGCTACAATTCAGGTTCCTATTTCCCAAGGATATTGGTACCCCTCTGGTTCAAGTTTAGACCATCTGGTTTGGAGAGGTCTCACCTACCCCAGAACGAGCCCCAATTATCCAGGTCTCTGAATCCCTCCCTCTTGTACGATCCCACGTGTTCAAATGCTCTTGCCCCCTATTCCTCACCTTGCTAGCACATGGCATGGGTAACAAACCAGAGATAACAACTCTATTTGTTCTAGCTCTAAGCTTCCACCCTGAATTTCTGCCTTACATCCCCATCCCTTTTCCCACCTATGTTGTTGGTGCCTATGTTGACCACGACTTCAGGCTGCACCCCTCCCGCTTAAGGATCCTGAAAACACAATCTGAGACATCACGGATCCTGGCACCTGGGAGGCAACACACCAACCACGAGTCTCTCTCATTCCCATAGAATCTCCTATCTGTCCCCCTAACTATGGAGTCCCCAATGACTAATGCTCTATTCTTCTCCTCCCTTCCTTCTGAGAAATAGGGACAGATTCTGTGCCAGAGACCTGTAGCCCATGGCTTACCACTGGTAAGTCGTACCCCCAACAGTATCCAAAATGGTATGCTAGTTATACAGGGGAACAGCCATGGGGATCCCTGCACTGACTGCTTCTTACCCCTTCTAACAATCACTCAACTATCTTCATTTCTAGGAGTAACTACCTCCCTGTGGCTTTTATCTATAACTGTCTCTGCCTCCCGAATGATCCTGAGTTCATCCAGTTCCAGCTCCAGTTCCTTAAATTCCAACTTTTCTACCTGTAGGGGAAAAAAAGTCCCAGAAGCCTCTGCACTCTGGTAAGATTTTCAATGGAGAATTTATCTTCCCGACAGCCCCCTGGCTTCCACTCTCTGTTTCCGCTGCAGAAATGGAAGTCATCCAAGTCATTTATAAAAACTACAAAGAGCAGAGGTCCAAGAACAGATTCCTGTGGGACACCACTGGTCACCGACCTCCAGACAGAATACTTTCCATCCACTACCACTTGTTGTCTTCTTTCAGCCAGCCAATTCTGTATCGAGACAGCCAAATCTCCCTGTATCCCATACCTCCTAACTTTCTGAATGGGCCTACTGTGGGGAACCTTATCAAATTACTGAAATTGTGTTTGACATTATTACTGCAGCTAACACCCTGCTCCATCTGCTTTCTCCCTTTCTCTCTTCTGCACATTGTGAATTTTCTACTGTGAAAATTCCAAGATGTTGGCATTACCTGCTCAAGAAACCATTGGTTAATTTGATATTCAGGAATGTGAATAATGATAACGTCCCTACCTCCGGACCAGGAGACCAGGTTCAAGTCCCATCCTATTCTGAAGGTGTGTGACAGCATCTCTGAACAGGTTGATTAGAAAATAAGAGACTGTGGCTGAATCTATCCACCTTACCAGCCAAGAAGTGCTGAAGCTATTTGCATTATATTTGCATTGTTGTCCAGGTAGCAATCAAACTCTGCTCCAACTACGAGTAAACGTTGGGATGTTCAGCTGCGTATGACTCTAAACTATGCCAGTCATTGAAAAAAAAAGAATCAACATACATAGCAGCTTTAATGGAGTAAGTCATTGCCAATGCATTTCACAGTAGTGGTATCACACAACATTTGACAGAATCTTCAAAGGAGAGATTACCATTGGTGGCCAAGGATTTAGTCAAAGCAGTGGGTTTCAATGCATTTTGCTTAAAGGGAGAGCTAGAGGGACCAAGAGGTTTACAGAGGAAATGCCAGATGTTTAGATTAGAACAAGTCTACCAATATTGATGCAATTGAAATCAGGGATGTGGAAGAGACTAGAGCTCGAGAGCAGTCCATGTCTGCTGATATAAGATTCCTGAGCAAAATGAGTTTGGCAGCTTCAGTTTAATGAGCCCATTGTATAAAGTTGACCATAAACCCACACCAAAATGGCAATTTCACTCAGTGAATGGGTTATGAGTAAAATGGAGATATACCACTCTGATGTAATCGGGGTGAATGTGTTGCCCTCATTTTGGAGCCAGAGTAACAAGACTTCTACATTTGCTTTTAACACAATTAGTTACAATCTTTGAGTACATGACATTGACACTAAATATTTGAAATGCTGCTGTTAATATTCCTCACAGTAACAGAAAGAAAATTAGGAGAACTAGATAGGGATGATAATCGATGCAACGTGGCAGGTATTGCCTATTTGTTTTGCAATTGCTATTTTTATCCTCTTTATATGATCTGGTAATTTCCTCTCTTATTCTAAGCCCTTAAGATGAGTGCAGCACAGTTATGCAGGCCTTTATTACATGTAAAATTCACAACTCCTCGCCTGATCTCTTGATCCTATATCAAACACTAGCTGAAGAACTGTTTCCTGTCTGGGGCTGCCTTGCGTGAGTTTGTCCTTAGTTACATCAGCTGCTAGCCTTAATCCCTATCATGGAAAAGTACAAAAAAATTCATTACTGTCCATTCCCCCCTCCTCAATACATCCCAGCCCTGACAGCCGGAACTAGCTGAGGAAGTACCTTAATGGTTACCAAACTTTTGGGAACTGTTTTGGCTTTGCTGAACTAGACATGTGTTAAAAGCAGACAACATTGGCAATCACCACTTGACCTTGTGAGAGAGCAGGAGGGGGTCACAAATTTTCAGAAAACCACAAACTTAACCAGTTAATATAAATGAGGGAAGGCATGAGTAGACCAAGGGGATATGTGAGCACGCTGATTTCCAGATGTTTGACAAACTGCTACAGAAACATTGCAAGCCAGGGTCAACGGTTTCCGTCACGGCTCTGTGGGGTTCCTGGCATGAAGAAAACACAAGACCTCTCATAAGCTTTGGGATTCTATGCAGCTGTCAAACTACTTAGAATGAAAAAAGAGCGAGGGAAGGGGAGAAGAAACAGGATAAATTAAATGAATAAAATGCCTCAGCTGAAATTCGAGGCAGGAAGGGGTTGGATTATATTTTCTAAAAAATTTTTCCATTTC
Source organism: Chiloscyllium plagiosum (assembly GCF_004010195.1). NCBI lineage: Eukaryota > Metazoa > Chordata > Chondrichthyes > Orectolobiformes > Hemiscylliidae > Chiloscyllium > Chiloscyllium plagiosum. The sequence continues at coordinate 3,847,345 of NC_057737.1, read as the reverse complement.
CTACAATTTTTCACAAAAGCTGTTTGCTTATCTTAGCTAGAGACTATTTTTAAATGACTGCAATTTTTGAAGAATTTCTCCGTTTTTGTAAATATACAATAAATCTTCTCCAATATATTGAAGAGTCTGTTCCAATAAGCATAACTTACAGCTCTCTCAGCAATAAAGAACTTACAGCTCTCTTAGCAATAAAGAACTACAGTACACTGCTGCAGAAACTCAGCAAGTCTAGCAGCAGCTATAGAAATAAAGTACAGTTAATGTCTCAAGTCCAGTGACCCTTCTCCTGAATTGATAATAGCTAATAAATGGTGGTAAGATGCTGATGACTAGGGGCATGACAGAGTGAGAGAGGAGGAGGTCGAGTAAGTGCACGGGTGGAGATGAAGCCCAGAGAAATAGAAATAAAAGTAGGCAGACAAAGTGATTGTTGACAGTAAGCCAGTGAAGGAAAAAAGCTAATATTGGCGACAATGAGTTAGGTGAAAATGGGTTGGATGTTCTGAAAGCAGCCATGGCAGGGCCTGAGGTGTGGGTTGGCAAAGAAGATGAAGGAGATGGTTAGTTTCTAAAATGACTAAACTTGATACTAAGTCCTGAAGGCTGCATAGTCCCCAAGTGGAAAATGAGATGCTGTTCTTCCAGCTTGCACCTCGCCTCACTGGAGCACTGCAGCATACCTGAAACAGAGTATTGGCCAGGGAACAAGCTGGTGTGTTGAAGAGGCAGAGAACTGGAGTTTAGGGTCAGTTTATGGACAGACCTCAGAAATTTCTGTTTTTGTTTCAGCATCTGCAGTTCTTTGTTTTACTAATCTGTGGCCTGAGTTGTGCCATGATCCTGAGACTCAAGTGATTTTTCTTCTTGCAGCACTCAGCCTCCCAATGGTGTGGCTCAGTACAAGGGCTTTCTGGGGAAAGCTCACTCAAGGCCTCAGCACAGCTGTACTGATTTATTGTTCAGCAAGGTTACTCATAAAGAGATAGTGCAGATATCTTACCAGTTGTCTAGCCAGCAGACAAGACCTTTAATACCTCAACAAGATTCTATCCATATGACCATATGGGTTTGGAGCAGGAGTTGATGCTTTGATTCCTTGATCCGGTTCTGTCATTTAATAAGGGTTACGGCTGATCCAATTGTAACCTCAACTCTATATTCCCACCTATCCCTGATAACATTTCATCTGTCCACTTTTGCCTTAAAAGCATTCAAATACACAGTTTCTATCATCTAATGAAAAAGAAAATTCCAAAGACTCCACAATTACAGCAAAACATTCTCAGTCTTAAATGGGCAACCCTTTATTTTTAAACGATGGACCCCTAGTTCTAGTTTCGCCCACAAGAGGAATCATCCTTTCCACACCCACCATGTCAAGACCCCTCACGATCTTATAACTTTCAACCAAGTCACATCTTACTAAACTCTAAACTCTAGCAAATACAAACTTAATGTATGCAAACATTCCTCAAAAGACAACCATCCCATTCCAGGTATTTGTCTAGTCAACCTTCTCTGAAATGTCTCCAATGCATCTATATACTTCCTTAAACAAGGAAGCCAAAATACAGGACTTCAGATGTGATCTCATCAGTGGCCCAGATAACTGCTGCATAAGCTCTCTTACCTTTCCTAATTACTGGCTGTGACTGCATACCAGGCTTTTGTGATTCATGCACTAGGACACCCAGATCCCTCTGCATCACAGAACTATGCAATCTTTCACAATTTAAATAATGTGTTTCTTTTAGTTGTACCTGTCAAAACATACAATTTCACCTCTTCACACGCTGTACTCCATTTGCCAGATCTTTGACTAATCACATCCTATCTATCATTATTGCAGCATGGTGACACAGTGATTAGAACTGCTATTGCGATGCGCTAGGGACCCAGGGTCAATTCCAGCCTTTGGTGACTGTCTGTGTGGAGTCTGCACCTTCTCTCTATGTCTGCATACTCTTCCAGTTGTTCTGGTTTCCTCCCACAGTCCAAAAACGTGCAGGTTAGGTGGATTTGCTATGCTAAATTGCCTCATGTGTCAAGAGATATGCAGGCTAAGTGGATTAGCCATGGTTAATGTGGGATACGGAGATAGGATGGGTTCGTGCAGCTTCAAGAGGCCAAACTGCCTTTTTCTGCACTGTAGGGATTCTATGATTCTATGATTATGTTATCCCATTCACTGTGAGATTTTATTTTCTGCAATAACGTTTGGTGTCGCACTTATCAAATACATCTGTCCACCATGTGGAAAACTTAGAAGTGTAAGTGCATTCCCTACACAATGTTGCATTGTGTCACCAAGGAGATTCCTAAACTGCTAGGTGTCATGCTCTAATAGCTCACTCCCAGCTGTCCATTGTTTCTAATATACATAAAAACTGAATTACATGCTAAAGTAGAACATTCTTTGACACAGAATGACATGCAGATGGATTATCTACTTTGTAAGTTCATGAAAGTGTTTAGTATGATAAACCTTTAAGAGGATGATGGAAAAGTGATTTATAATATTGTAGTATTTCAGGTGGCATTAGTTTCCAGAAGCTTGCCTTATGGCAGTAAAATAGAAATTCTTGGAGGCGTTTCCATAAAAATCACTGCAATATCATCCAGAACAATGGGAAACCTCCCTTATCTTTGACCTCAACCTGATGTATGGAATACATGAGATCTCAGCTTAATCTTTCATCCAAAGGATGACACTTCTGAAAGTATAGCACTTCCTCAGTATAACACTAAAGAAACAGCTTAAAAGATATAGTAGACAGAAAGGAGAAAGAAGTATTTAAATGAAAGTACAACTTACAGACATATTGCCTCTAAAATGTGAAGAAACATGCCATAGAGCTTCAAGATTGAATGGTTCTGGCATTTATAAATAGCAACACCATCATACCCTGCCTGTGTAACAAGCATTTAAACAGCATTCTTCCTGTTTGACAGAGCGTTATGTAAAAGATATATTTAATTTAATAAGCTATGGTTTATGCATCACTGAAGGCTTGTTTTCCATGATGTATTGCAGCATAATTCTCCTTCATGTTTGGTCAACAATGTCCTTACCTATATCCTCCACATTTCATTCTGAGCTACACGAGAAGTTAATGCCGTAATTAGCTTAACTCAGATTGGCAAATTAGATCTAATTAGCAGAATCCACTAGAAAGTTACTACAGCAGAAGTACTATACACAAAGTCAAAACTGTCTGTAAATTATATGTAATCAGTAATTTTTGTTTAAACTGAAAAGAGGAGTAGGTTAAATCCCATAATGTAAAGCACCATCAAGGTTGAGAAGAGCTGAAGAGAGCCAAGGCAGATCAGAAAGTACTGATTAGGTGCTGCCAAGCTTGAATTTTAAAAATCTGTATACCGTAGCAGGAAATAGTAACTGAGGGAGATAAGGCGTTCTGTAATTTTAAAATAAACCATTTAAAATTAATTTTAAAATGTATGCAGAGGAATTTAACCTGAATAAATTAATCATCCATATGTAATGCCTCATAGTGTAATTCTGGTTAGTTTTTCTTTTATTCTATACATGTTGTGAAATACAATCCTTTATTCTTTAGGTCAATATATCCATCTGTCTTGAAGTAAATAGCAAAACTTACCCTTTAAAAATAAAACCTTTTTGAAGTTACTAATGAAAATGGACATTTTGTTTCCCTTCCCAACTCCTACGGTTTGCTTAGTTACACAAAGGACATAAATAAAAACTTCAGGGAGGGTGGACACAAAGGAAAACATAAGTCCAACTGCTGCCATATAATATGTGTGTATCTACTGATAAGATGTTGGCAACATTTTACAGCAGTATTATCAATTTCTTCATGGCATTGCCATTCCAATCTGCACTCAACTAATCTTTTCTTCTTAAAAATCACCACATTATTGTAGCTGAGCTTTTCAAAAACCTTCACACTAGAATTTCACAATCTTTCACTGGAATTATGTCAATTGTGTAAACTTGTCTCTGGCAGCTATATGCACATGAACCTTTTTGGGAACTCTGTCACACTCAACAATGTCTTGCTCATACATAATTCAAAAAGGGAAGGAGGCAGAAAGCAGGAAGCTACAGGCCAGTTAGTTTAACACCTGTCTTAGGGAAAATATTGGAAGCTAATATTAAAGGCGTAAAGGCATGGCCCCCATGCCAAGTTATGATCCCACTGATCATCTATGGAGGCTTATATCTTCCATGTCAAGTTATGCCACACCCCAATACCTTCCATGGTTTCTCACAACTTCCAAGGTAAGCTATGGCACTTACATATCTATTCACCTTGTACCGTAACGAATCAATGAACTAGATGGTGACAATAAGACATAAAATGAAACTTTAAAGATCATCCACTTTATTTTCAGAAAAGACTCCTTTTTTAAAACACAGGCCAATAACAGTGTCAATAGCAGAAACCGCAAACATTTGAAATGTAATTAAATGTAAATGATCATTATGCAATTGATAGAGATCAGAGAGCCTACTGTGATTAATTCCCATTCTGTCGCTATTTGCAATTTGTACTGTACGGCAGCATTCTGTGAAATAGTGTAATATAAGGAACACAGAGTTCTAATGTAAATGAAGAGCAGTTCTAGCATCATAGTTAGTTGGAAAAGGTGCCTGAGGGGGGAGAAGCAGACTCCATATGGAATAGAGTAGTTGTTGGCAATGCTGCTAAAGACAACTGAACTATTTGGTTCTGTGTAGTTGGGGCTCAGTGGGTTTTACAGAACGGTTGAATAGCTCTATGCAGTGAGGGATCAGGGAAGTCAGAGGATTGTGAAGGGTTTGAAAGACACTGGTGTACAATTAATAATTTAGTGAGGCAGAGTGTAAGGGTTGAAAGCCCATGAGCAGTATTGCTTGGTGCAACTGGGCAAATTAGAGTTCAGGAAACAAATGCAGAAACAATATTGGCTTAGGAAAGTTTGCTGTTAGTTAAAAGATGCTGTTGTACCTGTATATTTGTGTGTGCTAAATTTGAATAAGGGAATTTATGAAGAACTAAGGCACAGGCTGAAGTGGTTTAGGAAAATACATTTGAAGACATGACTGTACATAGACAATGAACAGTGTTTTTTGGCAGATGCAATGTTCTGAGTCCAGCAGGGGCTGCTTCAGTGTGCTTCCTCCTTGGTGTTGTGCCCTCAGGGAATAGTTTGGCGGCTGTGGGATGTGGCTGTGTCCTGTAGCCATGTAGAAAATCAAGAAGCCATGTATGGAACAAAGAATGTAATTTGTCCTAACTTTGTATGAGTTATTTCTTTTTATAATTTATGTAATTAAAATGGCGCCGGCCTACAGCAACTTGTACACATTTTACTGTATGTTCATAAATGCATGTAACAATAAGCTTACTGCTGTTATTACTATTATTATCAAAGAACTATCACAATTTACAGCAACGACACATGTCTTTGAGGTCCGAAAACTCAGAAAAGGTCAGCCAACTATGGTTAACAAAGCAAGTTCAGAACTGCGTAAGAATAGAAGAGGTCTATAAAGTAATAAATCTAAGGGAGGTTTTTAGAATACAGCAAAAGCGGACCAAGAAACTGATAAGCAAAGGGAGAATACAATATGAATGCAATCTAGCAACAAAAAAAAACTCACCAAAAATGGATGATAAATGCTTCTATAGGTACTTGGAAAGGAAACATTTGACTAAAATGAATGTACGTAGCTGGTGGGCAGAGTCAGAAGACTTTCTAATTAGCAATAGAAAGAAGTTAAATCATTATTTTGTGTCTGTTTTCACTGAGGAAGATACATGATATCTCCCAAAAATAGAGATACAAAAGACTAGGGAGAATGAGGAGTAGAAGATCAGTATTAGCAAGCAGGCTGTACCAGAGAGATTAAGTTTATTTACGGGCAGGACTTGATATTCCACATCCCAGCATTTGAAGATGGTGCCCATGGAAATGATTGATGCATTGGTGATTATCTTACAAACTATATAGATTATGGAATAATTCCTGTAGATTAGAAAATAACCAATGTCACCCCATTATTTAAGAAGGGAATGGCAGAAAACAGGGAGCCACAGTCCTGTTAGCCTTGCATCAGTGGTAGGAAAATGTTCTGTTAGAATCTGTTATTATGGATGTGATTATCAGGAACTTGGATAATAATGATCTGATTGGGCACAATCAGCGTGGATTTGCAAAGGGAAAATTGTGTTTGACTGACTTCGAGCTTTTTGAAGGTGTTGAACAAAATTGACGAAGGACAAGATGGACATAAGAACACTTAAAATTTTAGAAGGTTTTTCATAAATTCCCCCCAAAATTAAAGCAGATGAGATAGGAAGCATGGATTAATTATTGACCAATATTGAAAACAGAGGGTAGGAGTAAATTGTCATTCTTACCTTGTGTGGCTGTGACCCGTGGGTATCACAAGGATCGGTATTTGCCCGAAGCTGTTTATAATATAATTCAATGATTTGGAAATGGGGTCCAAATGTGGTATTTCCAAATTTGCAGATGATACAAAGGAAATGTGTGTTTTGAGGAAGATGTAAAACGGCTTCGGGTGGGGTGTTTTGAATAGGCTTAGTGAATGGGTAAGAATGTGACTGATCAAATATAATGTGCAAAAATATAAGATTCTCCACTTTTGGATGAGTTGCTCACCTACTTTAATTGTGCACAGTTTTTCTTACATGCTAACATAGAAACTGTTGATGTACAAAGGGATCGAGGTGTTTTTGCCAATAAGTCACTAAAGGATCACATGCAGGTGCAACAAGCTGTTAGGAAGGCTAAAGGAATGTTAGCCTTTATCAAAAGAGGATTTGAATACAGGAAGAGTGACATTTTGCTGGAATTGGGTACGACACTAGTTAGAATGCACCTGGATTACTGTATGCAGTTTTAGTCACCTTATCTCAGGAAAGATTTTATTTCCATAGAGAGAGTGCAACAAAGGCTCACCAGACTTATTTCAGGGATGGCAGGACTGCCCTATGAAGACAGACTGGGCATACTGGGTCTATATTCTCTAGAGTTTCAAAAACATGAGAGGCGATCTCAGTGAAACCTACAAAATACTTTAAGGTATAGATGGGTAGATGCAGGTAAGATATTTCCCCTGGTTGGGGCATCCAGAGCCAATTAAAAATAATTGAAAATCAAATTTAAAATAATTTTAAAATAAGGGGGAATGCAATGTAGGTCCAAGATAAGGGGAATTTGTTTTACTCAGAGGATTGTGAATTTTTGAAATTCTCTACTACCACAGTGCAATGGAAGCTCAGTCTTTGAAAGGTTTAAGGTAGAGATGATGGACTTCTGATTACCAATGGTTTACAGAATTATGGAGATGGATAGGTTAAAAATAAAACATTGAAATGATTGATCAGTCGTGATTCTATTAAACAGTGGGGCATTCCTGTTCCTATTGTGTCAGGACACCCCACGTGAAGCTATGTCCCTCGACTTGTCCGAGGTCTACTCCCTTCATATTTTGAGACATGGCCTTTGTTTGAAGCACATGCGTGCGTTTACTGTGTAAGCTGCTGGTACATGGTACAGTTGATAGACTGACTCAGCACAGTGCCATACAGCAACATGTCCACCACCTTGACTGATAATGACTGCTGACAACTACAACAAGCTGGCCAACATTGTGTCAAAAGGCAGGTCAAGACAGAAATTTGTATGCCTTTAAGCTATAGCTGAGAGGACAAAGCCTGAAATGGCAAGGTAAGGCAGCTCTGAGGTGCACCCTGGTTTAATGCATGATTGGGTGCCTGTCCTTGTGGGCAATGTGTTCAGACAATCAGGCACTGAAATTGCAGTACTGTAAGTGGGTCAGAGATGTGTGTGTGTGCGTGTGTCTGTGTGTGTGTGTACTCTGCCCATGCAGCATGCCATTAGACAGCCAGTACTACAGTCCAAAGTGGAGGTGCACAGGAGCAAGTAGTGAGCTGTGGAATTGCCGGTACCTGCTCCGACTTTCATGTAAGGAAATTGTTCGCCACCTGTTTCTATACAGTATGTGGGAGAATAGCAAGATGCATTCTGGGAGCTTTGGGTAATAATTAATGTTAATACATGCAAGTAGCCGCAAATAGGCCTCTTGCTGCTCCTAGGGAGATTCTCATCTTGCCGTTCAAAATCTGCTTAAAGAATTGGACTTCTTTCTGCCAATCTCATGCTATTTTTCCAAATAATTCACCAATGCTCAAATTATTTAGGGGCTGGGAAGTTTCTGTTCAATGTGTCTTTGTAACACTTGACAAAATAAAGTGGACGCAATTGTTTTGAATACTACCTCAAACGTATTTAATTGGCCAAATCGCCCCTCTAGTTAAATCTAAATGTTGTTATGAGTACTGGAGGAGTGGGACTAGAAAGGAATCAGAGTATCTCTTCAACCTTGGTTATAACAATCAATAAAATAATATTTTCTCTAGTGCTCAACTCTTCCAACAAGGTCATGGACGTTTGGAGTCTCTGTTGAAACAAAGGAATAGAAGAAATGAGAGGCTATAGGAGATGGATGAGAAACATATGTAGGGTACAAGATGCCACAGATGGGAGTGTGGGTATGATGTGGCATGGGTGACACCTTACGAAATTTTCCTTTTCAAAAGGTTGCCTCATTCAGATCATGATTCATACAAACAGAGCATGCTAGAGAAACTCAGCAGGTCTAACAGCATCTTTTTTCAGTATGGTATGACTCTTCTTCAGAGTTGCATTTCTGCCAATCTCACAATGATCAATCTTACCTAGCTCTCCACTTCTGAACAGTAGTCATATCAGACTTTAAACGTTAACTCAATATCTCTCCACAGAGGCGATCAATCCTGTTTAGTTACTCTAGTATTCTTTCTGTTTGTTTCAGATTTACAGTGTCCACAATATTTTGCTTTTACTCATTCAGTACACCTCTGGAGATGCCATGAACCATGACTCCTTGAAAAAGTTGGTCTGATTCAATGAAAATTATTGGGACCAGAACCTGCTTATCCTGCAATAGAACTGGCCATATTGGAAGTGCAGGGTACAGCTTTGTGATCCAAAACTGCCAAACTCTCAAAATGCTCTAGGAATGGGTTCTAATTGCCATTTTCTCTCTCTTCCATGAGATATCTCCAACTCCATGAAAATCTAGCACATCACTATTAAAAGTGGGAACTCAATACAAAAATATAACCATGATTAATTCATATCTAAGCAGCTTGGCTCTGGGTGTCAATGAGAAGATCGGTGAGCTATTCTCTTTAGTATCAGAATTAAGTTCTAACCTTTCTGTCTCCAGAGTATGAATCCATGACAGAAAGATAGAAGGTTTCTTCTCACTGTTGAATGTAAAGTTTTCAAATGATACAACTTTAAACAAGTTTAATCTTGGTTCTCAGGGACATCATGTTCAGAACTAACAAATTAATTTGAAGTTAAATTAACCATTTTTAAGAGGATCAGTCAAGTGGAGTGAAAATGTTTTAAGTGCAGTAGGTGGCATATTTCAAGCTCTGCATTAAACTAACTCATGGACAGGGCTTTGATGCTGTCCATAGTTAGAGAGAAAAGCAATTTACTCACCTGGAAAGATCATGTGCCAGCCCCTACTGCTGGATTTTAGCACATAATCAAGCACACTAGAGTACTGAAGCAATAATTCACTGTTCATGCTGACTCCCAGAGGACAATCCAGTTGAATCCTATTTACCTATTTCTATGAAGTATTATATGGCAATTCTTGAAGAAAGAATGGATATGTTCTCCTAACGTTCTGGACGAGAAAGCTTAAACAAGCAACAGGATCAATATATTAATCAACTGCTGATTGATCTCACCCCTATTTGGATAATTCTGCTCTGATGCCACGTTTTCCTGTATGAAAGTGAAATACTGTTGGGAGCTTTCCAAGATTCGGAACATGTTACAGGTACATAAGCCAACCCTTACTTTGTTAAGCATTAAAATTCACAAATGTCTGTACCATCTATTCTGTTGTGAGTTAACTGGTTGTTGTAGTCACAGCAAAACATGGGAGAATCAGAGCTACTAAGTACAAACAACTGACCCTGACGTGGACAATACATGCTGCACTCTGCTGCATTAGGCTTCTCCTACTTATTACTTTTCCACAGCCTCAGTCTCACATAGCAGAGGGCACAGAATAATAAGCGATTACTCCATTCAAAGTCTGGCTACATTGCTTGTGGCATGTGTGGTCAGCTTGGCATGACAGAGACTGACAAAACAACTTGAATCCCAAAGCCCAGTTAGGATGAAATTAGTAAAGTGTGTGGGCTCACTGGCATGACACAAAACTCTCTCTTCTAATAACGATGTATTTGAACTTTGTTTTTTATTTAAGTGTTTACATTAAATAGAATGGATTTATTGGTGGGTCAAAGTCTTTGAGTGGTTGTTGCCATGTGAACACAGAAACCCATATGCTCAACTTCCTAAAACTCTTAGCTGCTACTTATGTTGAGTGGATGCTCAGGTCCTTTAATGTAGAAATGTAAAAGCTGTTCTTTACCCTTCACTGTGTTTACAATTGTTTTTCACATTAATTCCTCCTGTCTAGTATATAAAGTAGGTTAATCAGTACATTTCAGTCAATGGGTGGATATGTTTCTCAGGAGAATTTTCCCCCTTATGCGCTCTTGTTTTGGGATAACTTCCTTTGAGTTATGATGAAGATTGTCAAACTGGAGCCAGACAGCCAAATTTAGCTTCAAAAAACCAAATATAGGTTTACTGACTTGACTAAAAGCAAAGTACTGTGAATGTTGGAGATCTGAAATAAAAATAAAGTGCTGGAGAAATTCAGAAGACCTGGCAGCAGATGTGGAGGGAGAACAGAGTTTATGTTCAAGTCCACTCTCATTCTTCTGAAGAAGAGATCTGCTGGTTACCTCCAGAATTTCTGTTTTCATTTTATTGACTTGACCTTAGTTCTGCAAAATATAATTTTAGAAGACAAACTCTTCAGTTCAGCATTATAAATGTTGACAGGACACATACTATACGCATGACACCCCTCCCTTTCATGTGTTTCAAAGAAGTATAATGAAAGAAATATTAGTGTATATCAGCAATTGCATTGAGATGAAATTATGGTCCACTGGAGAATAATCTAAACCACATACACATCCATGTGGATTGATGCAAAGTAGTCACAAAGTAGTTCACAAAGTAGTTCCCATAAAGAAGCAACTACTGGCATGGATTAAAGTTAATGGGAGAAGTGTTTAACAGGTGATCAAAGCCATCTTCTTCAAGATGATCAGAGATTTCTACTTAGCATAAATGATTCAGACTCTTTAACAGCATACACCACTGGTGGGAAGGTCTAAACTTATAGTTTTGACTTGTTTTGCCTTCCTTTTCAAAGAGCCCATTTGGCTGACTTTAATTTCAGGTCTGATCTTTGGGATTTCATTTTTTGTCTTTTTTTTCAGTTGTGTGCTTCTGTCTTAGCTATTCTCAAATGTCTTTGATTTTTTAAATGTTTCAGTTATCACCTGATCTAAAAATTATCTTGACACCCTGATAATATTGCTCAGGGTGGTAGGAACCAGAGCAGTAGGTCAGCAAATGGAGTGATAAGTAGAAGGTAGAGGTTAAACCAAGTAATTCTAATAGGAAGCACGGGCAGTCCCTGGTTAATGGATATGGTGGGACAGGTGGCCTGAAGTGTATCTATTTTAATGCAAGGAAGATAACAAGTAAGACAGATGAGCTTAGAGCCTGGATTAGTACATGGAACTGTGATGTTGTCGCATTTATATAAACTTGGTTGAGAGAAGGGCAGGATTAGCAGCTCAACGTTCCAGAGTTTAGGTGTTTCAGGCATGATAAGAGAGGGATAAAAAAGGGGTGGGGAGTTGCATTACTGATTAAGGAGAATGTCACAGGTGCACTAAAAGAGGACATCTTGGAGGGTTCCTCCATCGAGGCCACACAGACAGGAATAAAAAAGGTGTAATCATTATAATGGGTTTACACTATAAGCTCCCAATAGCCAGCAGGAGATAGAGGAACACATTATGTAAGTAGATCATGGAAAGGTGTTAAAACAATGAGTTTGTTATAGTTGGTAATTTTAAATGTTCCACATATTTAGTGGGACTCTTTTAGTGCCACGGGCTTAGATAGGGCAGAACATGTTAGGTACAATCAGGAAGGCTTCTTGAAACAAAATGTAGATAGTCCAATGAGGGAAGGAGCTGTACTAGACCTTGAGGCTAAGGCAGTGGATGTTGTCTATATAAAGTTAACTAAAGCTATTGACAAGGTCCCTCATGGTAGGTTGGTCCAGAAGATTAAGTCACATGTGACCGACAGTGAGTTGGTAATTTGGATATAAAATTGGCTTGGTCAGGGAAGACAGAAAGTAGTTGCAGAGGGGTGCTTTTCTGACTGGAGGTCTGTGACTAGTGGTGTTCCACAATGATCATTGTTGGGACCACTGTTGTTTGTAACTTATATAAATAATTTCAATGAAAATGTAGGCAGTCTGATTAGTAAGCTTGCACATGACATGAAAATTGGTGAAGTTGTAGATCGTAAGAAAGGTAGTCGAAGGATAGAGAAGGATATAGATCAGTTGGAAACTTGGGCGGAGAAATGGCAAATGGAGTTTAATCTGGACAAGTGTGAGGTGATGTATTTTGGAAAGTCAAATGCAGAGGAAAATATATGGCAGGACCCTTAGGAACATTGTTATACTTGGGTACAAGTCCGTAGTTCTCTGAAAGTGGCAAGACAAATGGATAAGGCAGTAAAAAGAAGACATGCAGCATGCTTGCCTTCATTGAGAGGGGCATTAAGCATAAAAGGTGATAAGTCATGCTACAGCTGTTTGAAATGTTAGCTAGACCACATTTGGAGTATTGTGAGTAGTTCTGATCACCACATTATAGGAAGGATGTGGACAGTGCAAAAGATGTTTAGCATGATGTTGCCTAGACTGGAGAAGTTAGAGAAACTTGCATGGTTTTCACCACAGCATAGGAGGCTGAAGGGCGACCTGATCGAAGTATATAAAACTAGGATTGGCATTGATAGGGTGAATAGTTGGAGTCATTTTCACAGGATGAAAATGTCAAATATTATGGGGCATAGGTTTAATGTGAAAGGTGGAAAGTTTAAAGGAGATGTGTGAGGCAAGTTTTTTTATGTAAAGGGCACTAGGTGTCTGGAATGTGACAGGAGGTGGTAGAAGCAGATATGATAGCAACTTTTTGAGTTGCATTTAGACTGACACATGAACAAATAGAGAATAGAGAGATATGGACCATGTCCAAGAAGGCGGGATTAGTTTCGAATGGTTGGCACTGATGTGGTGGACTGAAGGGCCTGCTTCTGTGCTTTACTGTATTATGTTCACCTCCGAGCCAAATTAGTTCCAAGCTTGTTGGTGACACACAAACTAAGCCTTTCTTTGTGGATACAGTTTCTGAACTGCTCAGTCTTGCTGAGATTTCTGGTGCTATTACTCACCTCTGAAACAGGTGGGACTTGAACCCAGGTCTCATGACTTAGTGGTAGGGTCACTACCAGTGCACCACAAGTCCCTCAAACAACTCAGACATGCTTTTTTTTATATCTCGAAGTGCTCTTACAAACAATGTTTTTATCCCCAACACCAAATCACCCATGGTCAATTTTCAACTATTAACTACCACCAGTAAATCACTCATGTTTCCAATTGAATAATATATGTGCAAAACCCATGAAGGGCAACGCAAACCATTAAAGGTGAGGGAGAGGTAGGGAGATGGGAAGGGGTTAAATCAAAATGGAGTTGGAACTACTCAGGCTTGCAGCTTCTTGCACACAGCAGGCTACCTGTTCCCCTGCTTAGTGCCTTGCTATTTAATTGGCTTGACCTCAGTACTGATTGCACTTATGTAGGTTATAAATGAGTCCACAAATACATCTCATCTTCAGCATTCTAACTTCCCTCATACTTTGTCTTTATTCTGGAAAAAAATGACTACTTAATTTTCACTTTATGGTTCTGAGTGTGCTTTGGGTGATCCCAAAGTCATGAAAGGCATGTTAGAAATGCAAGTTCCTTCTTTCTTCAGATGCTAATTGATCTGATGTTGTTTCCAGCATTTCTTTTTTACTTCTCATTTTTCTATACATGGAAACTTTCCTTGTTACATTGTAGGTGTTACGAAGGACAATGGAATACCTGATTACAACAATATACCAGCTCAAGTTTGAGAAAGAAGCGAGAGAGAAAGAAACAAAGGAAAAAAAAAGAACAAAATGATGGACAGAGACAGAAACTGAGACCTTGGATTGCCAAAGAAAGTTTTCAAATTGAAAACTGAAGAAAAGACACTAAAAAGATACAACATATTTGAAGAAATGCAATTGTACTTTGTTATTGGATAGCATATGACAGCTACCTCCAATCTAAGTGCTTTGTTTTCAATCTGTGGGAACTATTGGATGCATGTCACTTGAAAACAGCGCATGAAATGTATGGATTTTCAGATTGTGAGAAATTCAGCTACTGTGAAAAAGACAGCAAGGTATGTTCAGCTGAAAATATGTGGCTTTTCATAGCTGTAAATGAGTTGACTAATGAAAGAAGCAGCAAGGAAGAAATTATAAACAAAAGCAGTCTGGAACATTGTATGATTGGGTGAGTCAAAATGACCGTGCAATTTTGCATTCGGTGCTGCTGTGGAAATGAAAGGAGGTATAAAACAGAATTGTAACACTTCACACTATTAGTGGCAAAACTATGAAATTGCTTCAGAATTAATTAAAGCAACTGAGAAATGACAGTGACAATCCTGCTATCAGTGGTGGGAATGAATGCTATAAACTGTCTTGGAATTTAGATTTCACTGAGGAACAAAAAGCTAGACTGCAGAGATTTTGAAAGCTTTGAAGTTGCCTATTATACATTGCCAATGAACGATATATGTTCTACAAAGTCAGAGGGCTAGAGAGACATTGATCAATATATGACTGCACAGATACATCTAGCTGAATCTTGAGTGGTTGGACAACCAAAAAGATGATCTCATCAGACAGAATTGTCTTGGGCATAAGAAATCCTTCTGTGAGAACAGGAGACAGCCGAGACAGGAGAAAGTCACTCTCAAGAAAGCAATTGATGTGCAGAAGTTTTTTATTTAATTGTCAGCTACAGCACATTAGTCGGTGATTGGATACTTTTATATTCTTATGGAGCAGTGGATATACCAAACTGCATGTGCAGCCATCAATATCTTCTGAATGGCATCCAGAATGTAGTTAGAAATTTGCTGCTTTCACTCAGCTTCACTTGCCAGTAACCATCCTTCGTATTGAGTGTAGTAAAGAAATTTGCTTTGTCAAGTTGTGGCAAAAATTTCTTCATTAATCAAGATTAGGCCTTGCATTATGCTGATACCCATTTTACCATGAAGGAGAATACATGGTATATTTGCCAAAAAGCTAGTAGGAAGAACAAGGCGAACAGATGCAATGTAGACACTGTACAGGATATCACAAAATAAAATTAAGCATGTCAAGTGCTGGAAAGCTGTGGTCCCTCTGCAAAAAGCTGGATTACTTTGCATGAATAATGATTGGCTAGAAAATTACAAAACAAGCCTATAACAATGGCTAAAAAAGATATATCACCCCATTATTCTGAAAGAAAAATCACTTCATACAACACACTAGGATGACATTGTCAGATCTAAAGGTGTTAAGTTTTTTGTGACTGTTAGAATGATGATTGCAGAAGAAGAACATCAAAGGAACATTTAAGTGTCAGGCGGAAATTGGTGTTTTGCAGAACACTGAGTTTTCCAGATCTGTACAAAGAAGCTCAAAATGGTAACCCAAAAAGGAAGATTTCCAAAGTATGGTTGAAGAAATATGACGAAATTGTATCATCCCAAGAGGATAAGTAATTAAGATGAGAGCTTAACGCAATGGGAAGAATAAATATAAGGAATTCTATAGAGTAGACCTTAAGCAAAATCTACTCCTCTCACCCTTAGCAGAATACAAAGCTTGGACTTACAACATGAAACATGCCAGAGTGATTTTCAGTATTTTGCAGGCTATTGTCACATTAACAACTGGACACATCTCAGAATATTGTCAAGATGCTTTTACAGGCCTTGAGTGTCCTCCTGTTCAATATCATTTTGAAGCGGGTGAGAGTGTGAGACCAATGCAACACGTGGAGAATTTCAACTAACCTCGGGTACAGCCTGAAAAGATAAAATAAAAGATCTGGAAAAGGAGTGAGTAATCAATAAAGTAATTACATCTACAAACTGGAAATAATAGCAGTGAAAAGACCTAAATAAATTGTGAGTTTATACAGATCCAAAACATCTCAACAAAGTTTAAGAGATCTCACTATCCTCTGCCAACCAAAGAAAAACTTTTGGGAGAGAAAACGTGACAGGAGTCCAACCCCAAGAAATTTCAAGACATCTTCCTGAAACCACTTTTATCAGTTCCTAAAGATTTGTAAAGTATGTTCCTTCCTGGCAGAGATACATCTGGACATGAAATACAGCAACATTTCCTATGAAGAAAGAAGATGATTTTAAGATTGAATGTTAAAGTTTCCAGATTCAACTAGAAGCAACAACTTGGAAATCATCAATAGGGATATTATATCATAAAGATAAGCAGCATGCTCAAATCAAGCAAATCATGTAAATTATGCAACAAGAGGCAACTCTCAAAGTGATTAGATTAGATTTTAGATTTTTTTTAGATTACATTACAGCGTGGAAACAGGCCCTTCGGCCCAACAAGTCCACACCGACCCACCGAAGCGCAACCCACCCATGCCCCTACATTTACCCCTTACCTAACACTACAGGCAATTTAACATGGCCAATTCACCTGACCTGCACATCTTTGGACTGTGGGAGGAAACCGGAGCACCCGGAGGAAACCCACACAGACACGGGGAGAATGTGCAAACTCCACACAGTCAGTCGCCTGAAGCGGGAATTGAACCCAGGTCTCAGGCGCTGTGAGGCAGCAGTGCTAACCACTGTGCCACCGTGCCGCCCACTGAAGGAGCTGAAGGAAGTCATGATAAAAGGATGGCCTGAAGGCTTCAAGGATATACCCATTGCTATAACAGAGTATTGGTCATAGAGAAATGGTGCTAGTACAAAATGGCATCTTCTAGTGAAGAAATAGAGTTGCTACCCTCAGGAGATGAGAAAAGAGATGCTGAAGTACATCCATGCAACCATCGAGGAATTGGTCTACTCTACAAGAGAATTGTTTTCTGGCCAATCATGAACAATTAAATTAAGGATCACATTTGCTGATACAGTGCTTGTAACAAATACCAAACTAAATAGGCTGAAACACTGCAAATGACACACAACACCCCAGACAGATCATGGATGAAGTTTGTAGAAAACATCCACACTCTTATAGGAAGTGATTACCTTGTCATTGACAATTATTATTCCGAGTTAGACCAGTTGACACCAATGACTGATTGTGCAAGACCAGATGTATTTTTGCAATTGCAGACATCTATGTACAAGTAGCTGCTCAGGAAAACATGATCACATCACCTATACAGATTACAGATTGACCATCAGTCCCAGAGGTCCACTGTTCATCAGAAATAGATCAGCAACAACTTGGTATGGCAACAGCATTCACTAAAGAAATAACACTCTTCTGAAAAGGAACATCACCCAAGAATGAGCAGGTACCAGAAATGCTGTTAGGTTTAATGTTGAACTGACTGCGGAAGAAAATTACAGATAGACATTGAATAAATCAAACCAACCAATTGTTGCAGACTGTATCTAAAAAAGTCTTGGTGTATAAAGTCAAAAATAAACACATTCTGCACACAACATAAAATGCATTCCTGATCTGAGCTGGAAAACATTTGCTGAAGAAACAAGACATTGTCACATAAGGAAAGAGAGAGGGAAAAAATATCAAATGGCTTTCATCACATATTATTACACAGTGACTTGATCACATTGACAGGGTCTGAGGACACTGTTAAGGGACATATGGGCACCAAGAAGAGGAAGAGCAGTGTGAGCAGCACCCACAAAACAGTACAATAAAAGTTTTATGATTGAGCAATTCACACTTCCAACATAATTATTCAATTAGTTCTGCTATAACACATGTTTCTTCAATGCGAATTGGGAATAACATGATTGAAGGATTTGGATCATTATTTGTAGAACTCAAACTTTCCTTACCTCTATTGGCTATAACGTGATTCTGGTCCCATTGGTTTAAATGGTGCTGCTATTATGCTATTTACTTATTATTCGGGATTGCATGGGAACAGAACTATCGCATTACATCAGAACAGCCTGTACCCTTAACTACAATATGTTGCCAGGGAATTTAAGCTAGTCAATAATTCTCAACACTTCACCATCTCAGAAGATGACTTTCATCTCTTCAGAATGTCTCTAAATGTTCCAGAATCAGTAAATTAAAATGCATTCATCATTGTTATTTAAGCAAAATAAAACTCAATTTTCAGCAAGGTCTAAAAACAGCAAAACAAATGAGTGGCTAAAGTTCTTGAGTCTGATAGTTAAGAGATGAAACTTGGAGATTCAAAGTTCATAGAATACCTTAAATTCAAATCTAGGCTGGCTGGCCAGTACATTTTTGAAGGAATGTTGTATTCTCAGAAGTTTTACCTTTTGAGTTAATTATCAAACCAACTAGGCCTTGACAGCAGTTTCAAGAGATCCCATTTGAAGAAGAGCGGTTCAATATTCTGCCAACACTCCTCCTCAAAGTACTAACTCCAAAAATACTTCAGTTGCTACTCCAGCATTGTTACTTGATAACAATTGAAGAATGGTTACTATCTTTATGCTAAGTGATGAGTTGAATGCCCTCCTTCTGTGCTATGTTATTCCATAGTTCTTTAAGACAGCACAAAGCAAAACCTTCTTCCTTATTCCAGCTTCCTCTTTAATTGCACCCCTTTTGTCATTTGATACAAAAAAAATAAATGTCAAACTCAATATTCTCTGTCAGTTATAAGCTCTTGTGCTGTCAAGAAGTTTGCTGGCAACAGTGTGTTTCTGTTGGTGAAGGGTTAATAAGTAAAACCACAACACCCTCAGTGCAAGTTAAAGGTTACTGTGAACAGTCATTTGTTTGAAAACATTACATAAACATTTTTCCGGATGTAATTTTCAGTCCAAGGATACATTTCCCAGTAGAAATCAGCAGCTAAAAAGGAAATCATTTAGTCTTGATAAGTGCCAAATTGTATCCTTGTTTTCCTGCTCTGGTTTACTTTTACCAGCAATACAACTTCTGCATTCTTGCTGCTCCTGACAAGACCAACACTTAAAACTGCAGTGCTTCTTCTGTGGTCTTAAGAATACTTTCATCCTTCAACAAAGATAATTGTTTGAAGACAGAGCTGAGTAATTTACACTTCTGCACAGAATTCAAGTTTTGAAGTGTAAGTCTTCTTTTTTCACCAGCACAATTTCATTATTCAACATTTAGGAACACCTATGCTGGCATAATAGATCAAGTGTTCGAGGAACTCATGAAAGAAGTTGACAGTTTTAATACATTACTGATTATTCATTTGCTGACAATATTTTATTTTATCTTCAATAATAGGATGTAAGCACTGCAGCAAATCTAACATTAATTGTTCAAGCCTAATTGCTATGGAAAGGAGCTGGTGAGCCACCTTATTCAACTGATGTAGATACATCCACAGAGTTATTAGGGAGGGAGTTTCAGGATTCTGACTCAGTGAAAAAGAAAAGATCTCAGTCCAAGTAAGGATGTGTGTGACTTTCTAATTGTTATAACATTGAAACACACAGCTGAACCAAATCAGCCTTTCCATCTCTGTATTTGCAACACATAAATAAAACCTTCAGGGACCCTCAAAATTGACCCCAATGGTTACTAAGCATAGAGTCATACAGCACGGAATCAGACGCTTTGGTCTAACTTGACCACACCGACCAAACATCCCAATCTGACCTCGTCCCATTTGCCAGCATTCCTCTAAACCTTTTCTGTTCATATACCCATCCAGATGCCTGTTAAATGTTGTAAGTGTACTCACCTCCAACACTTCCTCTGACCACTCATTCCATACATGCGCCACCCACTGTGTGAGAAGGTCCTTATTAAATCTTACCCCTCTCACCCTTAAGCCTATGCCCTCTAGTTTTAGACTCCCCCACTGGGAAAAAGACCTTGGCTATCTTCCCTATCCATGCCCCTCATGATTTTATAAACCTCTATAAGGTCAGCTGTCAGCCTCCGATGCTCCAGGAAAAAAAGCCCAGCCTATTCAGCCTCTCTCTATAGCTCAAACCGTACAGTCTCGACAACATCCTTGTAAATCTTTTCTGCAATCTCTCAATTTTAATAATATCCTTCCTACAGAAGGATGACCAGAATTATACACAGTTTTCTAAAAGAGACCTCACCAATGTCCTTTACAGCTGCAACATGATGTCCAAACTCCTATACTCAATGTCCTGACCAATGAAAGCAAGAATGCTGAATGCTTTCTTCATCACTCTGTCTATCTGCGACTCCATTTTCAAGTAACTATGTATCTGCACCCTTAGGTCTCATTGTTCAGTAAGACTCCCCAGGGCACTACCATTAACTAGGTCTCATTGTTCAATAAGACACCCCAGCACCCTACCGTTAATTGCCCTGGTTTACTGCAACCAGACATTTTGAAAAAACAATCCAGACTTTGGAAATAATCAATTTTCAACACTGATTTGTAGTTTAAACAAAAGATGTCGCAATGCACTAACAAACAATAGCTTCAGTAGAGCAAAATTAATCAAAGAAATCTCATTGGTCTATAGTTTAAACACAAAGACTTTATTTTTAGCTCCATTTACACAAGAGACAAACAGACTGATAAACATAGGTAAGGGATAAATAGAAGAAAATAACAAAGCTGGCCAGATTATCTAAGTGGTTTTACGATGTGTTGTTCCACAGGCATAGATAATGGTTTCTTGGTTGACCTCTGAAGATATGAATCAGAGTCACCGTTACAGTTCATTCAGGTAAAGACATAGTCTTAGTCTTCTATTCTCTGAGCTTCTAAGAGCTGGGAGGTTAGGCAGGGAGTTTTCAAATCTTCATACTGTAACACCAACAGCCAGATTCCTTTTCACAGATTCCTTAAAAACTCAAATCAAACTCTGACTGCTCCCTGACAAACCACCTTCTCTTCCTTGAGAACCTCATTATCATTCAACATCTGTCATCTGTTTGAGTAAAAGGTGTTTTCCAGACTTGCTGGAACCAATTCACAGGTACTGAACTTGTTAACAGCCAACGTCTGCTATCTATTTAAACATAATGCTCGCCCCAGTCTTGAAACATCTGTAGAACCTTTGATTTGGACTAACCTACAATTAACTTCCAGGCTTGGCCTCATATGAATAAAAAAAAATTATTAGCTTTTAACACAAGCCATTACCTACATTCCAAAAGTTATCTTGAGCTCTCAGTTCTTAGTTCACAGCTCTAAACCAAAATTTATAGAAGAATAAAACAAAAATAATGAATATCAGCAAGGGCTTTAACATAACGTTAACATTAAAATGAAGTAATAAGCCTGTCATAATCATTACCATACTAATTAAATATGTTGTAAAAATGTTTTGTTTGGCAGGCCCTCCTACCTGTATCTGAATTTGCCAAATCCCATTGGAAACATGATTGTGTTTACTGGTAATTCTTTCATACAGAAAGAAATTGAGGGCTGCGGATGCTGGAGATCTGAGTCAAAAAGTGTCAAGGAGCAGGAGAGTCGACGTTTCAATCATAAGCTCTTTCCCGATGAAGAGCTTATGTTCCAAATGCTGACTCACCTGCTCCAGCCTGACTGGATGTGCTTTTCCAACGCCACACTTTTTGATTCTTTCGTACAATCAAATTGCCAGTATTTGCACATGAAAGATATTCATCCGTATTGTGCTTTGTCACACCTTGAAGAAATATTGCAAAGGACTTCACGTACATAGAATTATTTGCCATTTAAAAGCACAGTAACAGGCCATTTGGTTCAACTGGTTTGTGCTTCACAAAGGCCTCCTCCCACTGTGATTCATTTTATCCTTTCTCTTTCATGTGTTTACCTAGCTTTCTTCTAAAAGATATTTATGCTATTCAGCTCAACTACCCCATTTCAACATTCTTTTCAAATTCTATCATTTCCTATGCAAGGAGATTCATCTAAATTCTTCCTTGGATTAGTGAGTTTTAACATTGTGACAGCATGGACAAACACAATACCCCCATCTGTTCCAATGACTATTTTTCTGCCCAAATATTGATGAATAGCGATCAGGAATAGGTACCCTGATCAATTTACTTCTTCCTGCCAGGTTTTCTAGATTTTTGCTCCCACCCAAAGTCAAGCCATCACAGACACAGCCATCAAATCCGCTTTGTCTGTACACCTCAACTATTCATTCACTGAATGTAATCTATCTATAATTATTTCAATGTATTCAAATACTGGAAATTGGAAAAGCAATCGTGAAAGAAAAGCTTAAATTTGGAAACAATGAAAAAACATTCACAACATGGGAATTTAATTGTTCTGTACCAGGAAAACAAGAGAGATAAAATCCTGTAATAGTTTCCAATAAACTGTTGTATGGGTTGCAACATGTTGAGATGCTTTACAATTCTTTCAAACAGAAGTATTTTCACTCATTTTGAAGCTGACTCAAGGTAAACTGATCCCCTCCCTATAAACACAGTCCATGAATTGGGGAGGAACATATGCATTTAAGAGACTCACAATGGGAAATGTCACAGCCTGAATTTAGATATATTGTGCAGGCTTCACAGTAGCATTTCTGCACTCTGTCATTATGTTAACTAAACATTAGTATAGGCTTTACTTTAATCCTGGACTATTCTTAGCCATATGATCCTCTTGCCTGTCAACCATAAATCACAAGGATTAATCCTTTGCCCTCAGTAAAATCTTCTCCTTACAGATGTCATCTCAAATAATTGCCCTTGTGGTTCAAGGAACAGCTCAATGAATTCAAAGGGTTAATTAAGAAGAGGGTCTTTTCTCATTGAATGTAGGCGCACAAAATAATTTCAGTTACTTAATCCTTTGATGATCTAACATTGCTGCTGCTATCCACAACAAATAATTTTTCAAAAAAATTATCACATCACTCAAACAGCTCAAGTTCCTTCACAAATACAAATAACCTCTCCAGAATGCAGTAGTTGTTGTTATGTAGGCAAATACAGCAATATACTTGAAAATCGAGCAAATAGCAATGAAATAAATGTCCAGGTTGATGGAATGTGTATCGCATACTGAACAACCATACGTATGGGGACCTCAACCTAATGGTTAATTCATGAGTTTCATGAGAGTGTAGCATTACTCCAACCTAGGTCATGTACTCAAATCTTTGAGCTGGGGTCGAACTTACCATCTTCTGACTTTGAGACAAATTTTCCTTTTAGTTCATACAGAACGTTATAAAGGAAATTCTGACATAAGCTCTTAGCATATTCCTAACTACACTTACCACAATATTTTTATGTATACTTTTATCTAAGTATGTAATCTTTCCAAACGGTAGAGAAAACAGTTGCCCCCAAAAAGGCAATCATTCAGTGTTTGCAGGGTTAATGGTTATGGAATTGGATTTCCAGGTCCAACCATCCGTTTCATGGGTAGTCAGGAACTATCAATTTGCAAACCAGAACTTCAGAGTCGAAAAGTGTGGCGCTGGAAAAGCACAGGAGGTCAGGCAGCGTCCAAGGAACAGGAGAGTTGAAGTTTCAGGCATAAGCCCTTCATCAGGAAAGTGGGGGAGGGGGGAGAGGGGCTGAGAGATAAATAGGAGGATGGGAGTTGGGTGGGGGAAGGTAGCTGGGAAGGCGATAGGTGGATGCAGGTGGAGGGGTGATTTTGATAGGTCGGAGGGAAAGGTGGAGCGGATAGGTGGGAAGGAAGATGGACAGGTAGGACAGTTCAAGAGGGCAGTGCTGAGTTGGAGCTTTGGATCTAGGATGAGGTGGGCGGGAGGGGAGATTTGGAAATTAGTGAAGTTGACATTGGTGCCACGTAGTTGAAGGGTCCCAAGGTGGAAGATGAGGTGTTCTTCCTCCAGTGGTTAGGTGGCTTGGATTTGGCAGTGGAGAAGGCCCAGGACATGCATATGTTTGGTGAAGTGGGAGGTGGAGCTGAAGTGGTCAGACACAGGGTGGTGGGGTTGTTGGGTGCATTTGTCCCAGAGGTGTCTCTGAAACAGTCCGCGAGTTGGCGTTCTGTCTCCCTACTGTAGAGGAGACCACATCGAGAGCAACAGACACAGTAGATGAGGTGGGTGGATGTGCATGAAAATATCTGCCGATGTGAAAAGATCCTTTGAGACTTTGTACGGAGGTGAGGGGGGAGGTGTGGGCACAGGTTTTACACCTCCTGTGGAGGGAAGGGAAGATGCCACGTGTGGAGGGTGTGTTGGTGGGACGTGTGGACCTAACAAGGGAGTCACGCAGGTCATGGTCACTGCGAAATGCAGATAGGGGTGTGGAGGGAAATATGTCTTTGGTGGTGGGATCTGATTGTAGATGGTGGAAATAGTGGAGGATAATGCGTGTATGCGGATATTAGTGGGGGTGGAAGGTGAGGACTGGGGTGTGTTCTATCCTTGTTGAGGCTGGAGGTGTGGAGTTTAAGGGCGGAGGTGCGGAGAGTGGAGGGAATGCATGGAGGGTATTGTTGATCATATGGGACGGGAAATTACGGTCTTGGAAATAAGACGCTATCTGGGATGTCCTAGAGTGGAATCGCTCTGCCTGGGAGCAGATACGGCAGTGGCGGAGGAATTGGAAGTAAGGGATCGCATTTTTACAGGAGTTGGGGGCTGGGGTAGGAGATGATGTAGTCCAGTTAGCTGTAGGAGTGGGTTTGATATACAGGTCCATGTTGAGTCGGTCGACAGAGATGGTACTAAACAAGAACTTTAACTCGGATTTGTCAAATAAATTTGTTCATAGACTTTATCCACAGCACAAGTTACTTCTTCAAAAAACATTCTGATGCCACTAGTGTATTCAAGACAGAAGAATACACAGGTTTGGAATTGAATGATTGATGTGTTGTTTGAGGGGGTGCGGAGGCAGCAACTCCTGCAACACTTAGGAAACATCTGGACGAGTACTTAAAATGCCAGGGAATAGTAGGCTTTTGAACAACTACATGTAAATGGGATTAATACGGTTTGCTACTTTTGGTTGCCATCGACATAGTGGACTGAAGGTCCTGTTTCTATGTCTCTATGACTATAAATGAACTATTATTTCTGCAAATCTGTACAGGTATTGGTCATTGTGGATACATAATCAGATTTTAAGAAGATATTTATCTTAGTATTCATTTTGAAATCTTATTGCTTCCCACTTAAAATTAGCTTTACTTCCTTATTTTTAAAGTTATCCTTTGAATAACATACAGCCATCTTAACAAGTCTGTGTAGATCTTTAAAACGAGTCAGCATTTAATGACAAGGGATTCATGTTTAACAGCAAACCAATCCTGCAGGAACATTTAAATAGCATCACTAAGATAATGGAATATTCAAGTGTGCAATACAATGTGAGGGACAGATGGGAAATGGGGCTTGAATCAGCAACTGAGGCCAATAAGCTGAGGAGGGGTGATAGTATGAAAGATGTGGTCAAATTGATGTGTTTAAAATTCTTTCTAAATAGTGGGAGAGATGAAACAAAAATAGAGGGAATGGAAAATGTTTCAGACACAATTGAGTCTAAGTTGTAAAGTCGTAGATTATACAAGGACTGGAGAGATCTACAAAATCAAACTATAGTTACAGTTAAAAATTACAGTGTGAAACTTTAATGAAAATACTGTGCTGGCTCATTTGAAATCACCAAAACTATTTGTGCATTTGATAGAAACTTTTCTGCATTGTGTCTACAATGTAGATGTTGTCACATTCATTAAGAAGATAAAAACATGTTTTTTTGCATCCTGTTTCACATCAGCCATAAGCTTTCTAGAAGGGGCCAGACAAATATAATCTTCAGTTTCCTGTTGGGGTTTGGCAAAAAAATGATATGGGAGGAGATATCCCTGACTGAAAACCCATCCAAAATGTATCCAGCACTAAACTGAAAATCACAATAAAGGGAAGGAAGAGATGAGAAGTACAGCAATAAATCATGCTCTGAGTGGCAAGGTAAAGAAAAAGACTTGTATGGCATTAGTTAACAACACTTAAATCACCACCAACGCTTTCCTTCACAAAATGAACAGTCTCAGTCAATAATTAAATTGGAACTGTCCTATATATGCACTTCTGAGCTATGCAAACCTCTAAGATCCTGAACACGATATCCTTGGTCTGTTCCTAGCTAAGATGGTGATATTCCAGCATGAGGCACCACTTATGGCTCATGAGAGAAAATAGGAATAAGTCAAAGGGATCAAGATGTACAACATTTGCTGTGCCTTAGTGGGTAGTACTGGCACTAACAGAATGGTACACTGTCAAAGGCACCTTCTTCAGATGAGATGCTAAAGCAAGGCCCCACCTGCTGTCTCAGTTTAATGTGCACAATTTCATGACACTATTTTAAAGAAGAGTATGGAAGTTTTTCTAGCCATTATTCACTCCTCAACCAACAATGAAAGCAAGTTTTCTAGTCATAAGCACTGATAATTTTTCAGAAGAATTTGACCCTCTCGTTGTAAACCGAAGAAAATAGCATGGTAAGGTTTACTGTTTTAAACTAAAAGCACTATTGATAAATAGTATTTTCTTCTTGTAGGTAATTTACACTTAAACCAAAAGGGAATATTCTGCAGAGGAATATACTTTTATATCCACTACACATCACACTTCCCACAGGAATTATAGTCCTTATAGCAATCCAAAGTGGTTTCGAGCTTCCAATGGATTCTCACAGCCCTGTTTCGCTGAGAAATAACCTTGAGTGATTGTCTCTAGGCACTTTTAATAGTTTTTGGAGAGTTTCTTAAATCCACTAGTAGCAAAACCTGCTCTGTTGATTCTTCTCCTTGGCCATGCTAGAACAAATTGCCTGGAACGTATGAAAGGCTGCAAGATGTACTGTTTTGAGTAGCGACCATCTCTATCCCACATCTGGCTATAGTAGCTCAAACGTCAAGCAGCTTTTTCTCTCTGTTGACCACACAGAACTCTGCTGTCAGTCTGTTGATATTCATTGACAAGTATGGAAGCCTGTAACCTGATCTCAGAAATGGCTTCCACTGCTCTCTTCCCCATGGCAATGTGCAACATATTAACAACAAAAACAAAAGTTGCTGGAAAGTATCTGGCAGCATCTGTGAGAAGAAATCAGAGCTAACATTTCGGGTCCAGAACTCTGATTTCTCTTCACAGATGTTGCTAGACCTGCTGAGCTTATCCAGCAACTTCTGTTTTTGTTTCTGATTTATAACATCCACAATTCTGTCAGTTTCTGTGAAACACATTAACCTTGCATCCAGGTAGAAATGTTTATTAGTTATCCCTGATCTGCTTATAAATTCAAATGATCATAAGCCTATTGTACCACTGTCACAGCAGTTATTGGGAAATATGTGAAGCAGAGAGAAACTCAAACATCTGCCATTGTGTTTGTGATATGAAAGCATCTTGTAAAAAATGATGATAACTGTAAACACAGTGTGTTAAAGATGGAAATCAGTTATGATGATCACATGTTTGGAATTAAAGCTAACTTAT
This sequence comes from Chiloscyllium plagiosum, assembly GCF_004010195.1. NCBI lineage: Eukaryota > Metazoa > Chordata > Chondrichthyes > Orectolobiformes > Hemiscylliidae > Chiloscyllium > Chiloscyllium plagiosum. The sequence continues at coordinate 3,819,563 of NC_057737.1, read as the reverse complement.
TTACATTTTATAAATGATAGAGCTAAACCTACATTGCATTTTGGAAAAGTTGCTTTTTACTTAAGCTTCTTTTCAATATCAGGAAATGGACCAAGTACTCACAGATACTCATTTGAAACCACTGCTGATAAGCAAAATAAAATTAATGAATTGATATGGTGCCTTATCAAGTCATTAAAATATCGCAAAGTTGCTCTCACATAATTCATCGGAATGACTGAACGTCTAACTAATCTATATTTTTAGTAGTATTTACTGAAAGTGGTATATTACACAGAATATCAGTAGGTCTCTCTGCTTGTTTCAGAGGTGCCAATAAAACTTTAATCTTCATTGCAACTACTGACTTCAGTTTACAAACTTATCAGAAGCTGTGATTTGGCAACATGTAATTTACAATTTGTATTATTATGTTTCTTTTAAAACTCCAGTTTGGAGAAAATAACACTACTTGATTGCTTTCTAGAAATGGGTTAATAACTCCATACTTAATTCCTTATACCAATTTGCATGAATCTACTTTTATGTGTTGTTTTCACTGTTTTCCCAGGACCCTGGAAATTATGTGAGGTCTTTGTTACTATTTCATGACTACAAATTGTGCGTGTGTCAACCTCCTGAAAATTGCAAAGTCATCACTAGTTTGAGTGAATTTGAAACAGAAAGTGTTAGATCTCTTGTCACAGCTGAATTGAAGCAATGGAACTCATACTGTTACAGAACTGGAAATGGAGGAGCAAATTGCTGCAGATGCTGGATTCTGAACTGAAAACTGGAAATCACAGCAGGCTAGGCAGCATCCATGGAGAGACAGCAAGCTAACATTTCCAGTCTAAATGACTCTATCAGAGCTGAAGTGAAGTGTGGAGAGGACAGCATTTATGCTATAGTTAGTGGGGGTGGGTGGGAGTGGTGGGGTGTAGAGTGCTGGGGAGGAAAGATATTGATAGTTCAGATTAAGTGATCAGAATATGAGAATAGCAGAACAATGGTATGTCTAACTGCCAGAACTGAAAGAACAGACAGTCCTACTGGGGTGGGGAAGAGAAGAGAGGACATGGTGACAGAGAATGTAATAAGTAAAGCTAAAAGAAAGGGAAGAAATGGGAGTTGGTTCACAATTTCGAAGTGTTGAAACTCAATATTAAGTCCAAAAGGCTGTACGGTACCTCGTCTGAAGATGAGATATTGTTCCTCCAGTTTGCGCTGTGATTCACTAGAACACTGCAACATGCCGAGGACAGATTAAGTGGGCATGCGAGCAGGAAGCTGTGTTAAAATCACTGGGCACGGAAAGATTGGGGTCATTGCCATGCACAGACTGGAGGTGTTTTGCAAAGCTGTCACCCAGTCTGCGTTCGGTTTCTCCAATGTAGAGTAGGCCACAATGAGTGCAGCAAATACAATACATAAGATTGGAGGACGTACATGTGAAACGCAGCTTCATCTGGAAAGGTCCTTGGATTGTGAGCAGGGAGGAGGTGAAGAGGTGGATGTTGCACCTTCTGCGGTTACATAGGAAGATATCGTGGGAAGGGGATGTGGTGTTAGTGGTCAAAGAATGGACTAGGGTGTCCCGGAAGGAACAATCCCTGTGAAATGCAGACTGGGAAGTAAGGGGTAGATGTGTTCGGGGGTGGCTTCTACTGGAGTTATCTGAAATGGTGGAGAATGATCCTTTGAATGTGGAGGCTGGTGGGATGAAAAATGAGAATAAAGGGGGGACCCGATTATGCTGTTGTGAGTGATGGGAAGGGCCACAGGCGGAAGCATGGGTGATAGGTCAGATGCGGTAGAGGGCTTGTCAACCACAGTGGGTGAGGAACCACAATTATGGAAGAAGCAAGCCATGTCAGCAGTGCTGTTCTGGAAAGTGGCATCATCCAAACAGATGTGATGTTGGCGAAGGAACTGGAAGGTTTTATGGGAGTCAGCGGCTTTGTAGTGGACAGTTTATTCCCCAAAATGGAATCAGAGAGGTCAAGAAAAGGAAGGGAAGTGTCAGAATAGAAGATGTGAAAGTTATAGAGGGATGGAAATTGGAGGCAAAATTAATACAATTTTCAAGGTCCTGTTGGGAGCATGAAGCAGCACTGAAGCAGTCGTCAATGTACCGAGAAAAGAGTTATGGGAGGGGGCCAAAGTAGAACCAGAACAAGGATTGTCCCACATACCCCATAAAAAGGCAGCATGACTGGGACCCATGTAGGTGCCCATAGCCACTCCTTTGACTTGGCAACAGTGAGGTGATGAATTAAAGGTGAAATTGTTCAGTGAGGGAACAAATTCAGCCAGATGGAGGAGATTGGTGGTGAATGGGGAGTTTTCAGGCCAACTGATCAAGGAGGAGAAAGTGAGGTCTGCAGATGTTGGAGATCAGAGCTGAAAATGTGTTGCTGGAAAAGCGCAGCAGGTCAGGTAGCATCCAGGGAACAGGAGAATCGACGTTTCGGGCATAAGCCTGAAGAAGGGCTTATGCCCGAAACGTCGATTCTCCTGTTCCCTGGATGCTGCCTGACCTGCTGCGCTTTTCCAGCAACACATTTTCAGCTCAACTGATCAAGGATGAAACTGAGAGCTCGCTGACCATCTTGGTGAAGAATGGAGGTATGCAGGGATTGGACAGCCATGGTGAAGAGGAGGCAGTTAGGTCCAGGGAACTGGAAATTGTCAAAATGGTGGTGGGCAACAGAGGAATCGCAGCTGTAGGTAGGTGGGGTCTGGACAAATGGAGAGAAGATTGAGTCAAGGTCGGAGGAAAAGAGCTTGGGGTGCAGCAGGAACAGGTGGATACAATGGGCTGACTGAAGCAGTCTGGTTTGTGGATTCTGGGAAGGAGGTAGAAGCGTGCTGTCCGCGTTTGGGAAATTATGGTTGGAGGCAGTGAGGGGCGGATCTCCAGAGGTAACAAGTTCGGTGACAGTCCTGGCAAACAATGGTTTGATATTCGGTTGTGGGGTCATGGTCTGAGAGAGGTAGGAAGAATGGATTTGTGCTTTCCCCAAGATCACAATTAGTAGCTGTGGTATCACATATCATTGGATTCTGTTTACATTGTGAGTGAAATAGTGGGATATTTTGTGGAATAGGTTTCCAAATGTATATAATATGAAACATAGTAGGAATTTCATCCAACTGATTATGCGGTATTGCTAGGTGGATTTATTTAATACAAATTGGCAATAAACAGTCAATTTAGGGTATGAATTAGACCTATTAAAGGAGTATTCTATCCTTTTAAAATCATTATTGGTATTCAGTACATTCTGATGTGGATTTTTGAAACAATATCTTTGTTCACATGCTGTTTTCGATTGTCATCAGACACAAGATTAGGGATGATTCCAACCCCCTCTGGGCAATTAGGGATGCACAAAGAATGCTGGCTTAGCCAGTGAAGTACACATCTCATGAATGAATTTTTAAAAACTGACATTAAGATGAAACCAGTGGATTATTTCATGATTACAGGAAGGCCCTGCTTTCCATGTGTAATCATCCTAACAAGCAAACTCCATGACTGTATCTTGAAATTTTAGGAAGAAATTCAATGCCATCCCCATGCCAAGTCTGGTGTTAGGTGGCATTTAAGCAAGGGGGTAAGCAGCCAGCAAAGATCCCTACTGCCTTCCTGGCCTTCCCACTCACTGCCAATTGAGGCCTTTAAGTGGACAATTTAATGTCCACATAAAGGCCTGATACCATCACTATGAATATTAAACCATGTAGTTCATCATGCTGGGAGTGAAACATGGTTTCTGCTGAAGGGCTTATGCCTGAAACATCGATTCTCCTGCTCCTCGGATGCTACCTGACCTGCTGTGCTTTTCCAGCACCACACTTTCGACTGGGAGTGAAACACCCTAATCCATGTAAGCTTCCTTGTGAGCTCCTGGGTGGGGTTTTGGGGAGAGAATGGCCCTTGTGCACTCAGTGCATGAAGAAGAGAACAGGCTACAGGAAGAGGAGCTGAAGAGCCCAACCTGAGTCCTTGCTAATGAACTCCCCTCTCTATCACGTTAGATCCTTCTGCCATTGCACATCTGAGGCCTGGAAATCAGTGACATTTGCTCAGATAGATGTTGTACAGGTAGCAGCTACTGCCTTCTGAATTGTGTTCAAAAGAGTTGTTGCCTCTGATTGACTGGCAGCTCTCACAAGACATGATTTCCTCCCGTGGGGAAGGCTTGCCACTGTCCACTTAAATGCTTGAGTGATGCATTGGATGTTGTATGAGAGTGGAAATATGAGACTCTTGCTAGCTTTCTCGCCAGTGGAAGAGACTTCTGTCATTTCCTATAAATCCTGCCTTTAAGAACCAGTATAATATTAAGCATTTTTTATGTGTACGTGAAGAGTTTTAAAATATTCTATGAAAGTTATAAGTATTGTGAATTATGAGAAACAACCAGCAAGAATGGTAGGTGCTTGTTTCCATTTAAAGAAAAACACTTGTTATAACTGCAGACCGACACCTTAAGATTAGATTAGATTCCCTACAGTGTGGAAACAGGCCCTTCGGCCCAAAAAGTCCACAACAACCCTCCAAAGAGCAACCCACCCAGACACATTCCCCTAACACTATGGGCAATTCACCTAGCCTGCACATCTCTGGACTGTGGGAGGAAACCCACGCAGTCACGGGGAGAATGTGCAAACTCCACACAGACAGTTCCCTGAGGTGGGAATTGAACCTGGGTCCCTGGTGCTGTGAGCCACCGTGCCACTTCTGAAAGCTGGATCACATTAGAGTTGAAGCAGCTAATATTTAATTGCTTTCTTCAATTCCAAAAATTCCTGAGGATTAATTAAAGTTTTGAAGCTGAGCTTTTATCCTGTGTGGGAGAATTTTTCAATGCAAAAAGGGAAACGACAATAATTAATTCAAAAGACTAAGCCTACATCAAAGGCCACAATGTTTCACACAGGTTTAATTGAAGATATATTGAGGTAATTAAATTCCAGTTGATTTTTATGTGGTGCAGATGCAATAGATTTTTAAAAATGTAGATGGGAAATATCTATCTGTTCCCACTGTTCGGTTGAGGAACACATTCAGAATCACCAAGCAGATTAATCGTTAAATTCCATAGATTTCTTCTGTAAGGGAAGTTGTAAGAGATAAAAACAACCCAAAATATGTTGCTCCCACGATCAGAGTGTACTGAGAGATACAAACAGTGAAATCCCTGACCTTTCAACCAAACTTTTCCAGATTTTTATCAGGATAATTTATACAGCTCTCTCTGGAGAGTGTAGACGTTTATTTCTTCAACATAACTTTATTCCTTAGAGGACTGTGTTTCACAAATTTTCAACCAGGTTTTCAAATCTTGCTGAGATTTCCAATCCCATTGTTTCTTGATGTTCCTTAGCTTAAGACTTAATGGTTGGAATTGAAAACTGGTGAGATAACAATATTAATCTTCATATAGTTACACTTAAGTGCTATCACTTCGTGAACTTATTTGGCATTTTTTGACAGGACTAAGTGGCATGGTGGCTCAGTGGTTAGCACTGCTGTGTCACACAGCCAGGGACCCGGGTTTGATTCCAACCTCGGGGGACTGTCTGTGTGAAGTTTGCACATTCTCTCTGTGTCTGCGTGGGTTTGCTCTGGTTTCCTCACACAATCCAAAGATGTGCAGGTTAGGTGAATTGGCCATGTTAAATTGCCCGTAGTGTTCAGGGATGTGTCGGTTAGGTGCATTAGTCAGGGTAAATGTAGAGTAAACGTTCGGAAAATGGGTCTGGGTGGGTTTCTCTTCGGAGGGTCGATATGGACTTGTTGGGCTGAATGGCCTGTTTCCACACTGTAGGGATTCTATGATTCTAAGTGGTCACAATGATCAGACAATATTTAAGTCCAAATTGATAGAAGGAAGGAAGTAGGGGCATGGTCTGAATAAAGGAGCTATTCTCAAAGGAAATGTGAACTCATGGGAAGATTTGCACAATTCTAAATAGTACAAGGGAATTGTTGCCATCTCACAGTTGACTTATTCATGTAATGCACAGGCAATACAAATCCTTCACCCTCAGTACCATCAGGAGGAACACAACAGAGGTGAGCTGTTCCACCAACAAATGACAAGGGAAGAAATCAGCAAGACTTACTCTTCAGTATCAACTCCTGGTTAGCCAGAGATCTAAGGTCATGGAAATGTTAACTACCCATCTTTTCAGCCTGTGTCTAGGGTGCACAGCTCACTGAATACAAAGGGGAGAAAATGGTTATTAAATACACAGAAGAAAAGGCTCACATATTCTTGCATTCCATTCCCAAAACGTCCGTCAAAGGGGCCTTTATTTCACTGATGAGAATAACACCTTTCCTGTCTTTTCACCCCTCACCTTCTCCTCCTTCCCATTGTCACATGTATCTGTTACCAGGGAGTTATTGCGATTAAGGTTAATCTTCCTGATACAAGAATAAACAAAGCTTCCCTCTGTTGCTCTCAGCCAGGTGAGCAGAAATGATCTAATAACAGAGAAATTAATTTGTGCACACAATGCAGGAAATTACCTGCTACAAGAGTGAACCTTGAATTATCTCAGGACACACAGTCCGGAAATACAGGCTCATTAAACACTGCACATATTATTAATGCTGCAATAAAATTTTCAGCCTTTGTTTATTTAAATAATCCGCCTATGTGCTTCTCATAAATGGTAACGATAATGCTATTAAAGAGTATAATTAGCTTAATATTACATAAATACTCCAACAAACCTTGATTTACAACAGGTAGTGTGATGCCTCCTGTGAGGTACATGGGGCAGCATACCTGAATTTAGATCCAGGCATTGCACCTTATGAAGAGTAATAATGACCTTGGCGGGTGCTGTGCAGTGCAGATTTACCAGCATGATAACAGGAATAAAATGGTTAGCTTATGAGGATGGGTTGCATAAACTGGATTGTATTTTCTTGAAAACAGAAGAGTAAGGAATGATCTAATTGAGATGTTTAAGTAACAAAAGAGTTTGATTGGTTTTATAGAGGAAAACCTTTTTTAATTTTGAGGGAATCCACATCAAGGGGGAATAACATTTAAATAATATGGAGAGATGCAAGGAAACACTTCTTTACACAATGGAAAATGGAAATCAGAAATTCTCTCCCTCCACAATGCTGTAAGTCATTTCAAAACTGAAACTGATAATCATAGAATTCCTACAGTGTGGAAATAGGTCTTTCAGCCCAACAAGTCTACACTGACCCGCCAAAGAGTAAACTATCCAGATCCATTCCACTACCTGAATATCCTATCATTAACCCTGATTCAAGCACCTAACTGACATATCCCTGAACACTGTGGGCAATTTAGCATGGCCAATTCAACCAACCTATACATCTTTTTGGATTGTGGGAGGAAACTACAGCACCAAGAGGAAACCGATGCAGATACGGGGAGAATGTGCAAACTCCATGCAGACAGTTGCCCAAAGCTGGATTTGAACCCAGGTCTCTGGCACTGTGAGGCAGCAATGCTAACCATTGTGCCACCCCAATATTTGTGCCTTGCAAAAAATGAAGGTTTAAAGAACCAAGGCAGGTATATGGAATTAAGGTACAGATCAGTTATGGTTTGAATTAACGGCAGAATAGTCTCAAGAGGCTAAATTGCCACTTCCCTTTTTTAATGTTCTTGGAACCCATAGAAATGTGAACACAAAAAGGGGCTAATGAACAGGACCTTCACTTGTTAGTCTTCTCTTCTTAGCCATGCTGCTCCGATGAGATTGTTTCACTGGCACTATTTATCTGTTGGTATTGTAGTGACTGTAACAAGGTCAACCGAGTGGACTTCATAGAATATGAGTTTCCTTAATGGGGATGTTAATCTGCTTCAAACAGAGTCCGCTGGCTGACAGATATAAACAAGAGTGTCAGAGGTTCTGTTCACTCTGTGAGCTGGCTCTGAGAAATCTGGATCAGTGTCATGGAATATGTATGTATAAATAAAGGGTGACTTGGTGTGGGATACCGGCCTTTGAGGAGTAATTTCAGGTATCTGACAGTTATTTAGTTTGGGCCTGACAATGAGTATTGGCATATTTTCTTCATTAGGGTTGGATGATGATTCCAGTTAGATGTTGAGAGACAGTTTGCTAAATAATCCTGTGAGTGCTAAAAATTATGTTGACCAGCAATTTAAAATCGTCAGCTGGGCTCACAATGTGCCACAAGTTCATACTGAAAGCCACATATAATGCACAGGATCCTTCTCTTTGCAGACAGACTGTCATTCTATAATTCATGATCTTGACCAATCAGAGTTCAAAGCGTCTAGATTATATTAAACAAAATCTGGCAGCTGTCATTCATCATATAGCTGAAGCATTCTCCATGACAGCATCCCTACCATCAGAGTCCACTTGCCAACCAATTTGCACTCTTCTCATGCAGTATAAAATATAGTTTTACTTTACACAGTTATTCTTGTTGGGTACAATATGTAAAGCTTTGATAATCTGTATGATTTTTCAGCAGTACTCAAGTTCTGTATGACCAAATGCTAATATTGAAATCATATGGACAATAGATTCTGCCTTGCTTGCAGAAGGAAAAGTAAAGAGAAACCTAGTTAAAGCAACAACTTCCATTTACTATCAAATTTTGACTTGTCTTCTCTTCCCCATTAGTTCAAGTAAATATTTCAGCTGTTAGAATAATCCAAATACCAAACTGCCTTTAACTCTCTAAGTTCAGCTGCTTCACTTTAGCAACATGCTAAATTACAATTAAACGGAATTGATATTTATACTAATCATTGAACTTGCCATAAGTATGTATATATCTCCCACATCATTGATCAAACTGTAAACAGACAAGATAATTGGAAGTATTGCAAATATAATGAGAAACTTTGACCTTAATGAAATGGAATTGAAGTACAGTAGCTCTTTCTGGCAAAGCAGTGTTTATGATACTCATTATAAGAACTCCTGCCCAATATTGCTCTTTCATGCAACCCAAATTTTGGTCGTTCACCTTATATTAAGCATGCTTAATAAATACCAATTCTGTCCAGTGTATGGAAATTAGGGTATAATTGAATCATACAGCATACAAAAGAGGCCCCTGGTCCACCATGTCTATGCCGACCAACAAACACCAAACCACACTCATCCCACATGCCTGCACTTGGTCGACAGCCTACTGTGCCCTTGCATTTTAAGTGCTCATCTAGACGCTTCTGAAATGCAGCAAGAGTATCACCCTCCATCATCTTCGTAGGCAGCGCATTCCATATTTCTATCACCCTCTAGGTGAAAAAAACTTTTCTCAGATTTCCTCTAAACCAATTAACTTCACCTTAAACTTGTGCCTGCTGGTCTTAGACATCTGCCATGGAGAAAAGGTTTCACAACCTACCCTGTCTATGCCCCTCATAATTTTGTTTCCCTCAAATAATCAGATCCCCTGCCTCAGCCTCCTCTGTTCCAAGGAAAAAGTTAAAAATTACAGAACACCAGGTTATAGTCCAACAGGTTTATTTGGAAGCACTAGCTTTCGGAGAGCTCCTCTTTCATCAGCTAGCTGTCATGTGCTCCAAGGAAAACAAACCTAGCCTGTTCAGTCTCTCCTCATAACTGAGACTTTTCATCCCAGGCAACATCCTAGTGAATCTCCTCTGTACCTTCTCCAGTGCAATCATATCATTCCGATAGTGTGGCAACCAAACTTGCACACAACATTCCATCTGTGGCGTAACCAATATTTTATAAAGTTATAAGAAAACTTTCTTGCTCCAATGTTCAAGACCTCAGATTATGAAGGCAAGCGTCCCATATGTCTTCTTCACCACACTACTTGTGGCGACACCTTCAGGGATCTATGGATTTGTAAACTAAGGCATCCTTGTTCTTCAGTACTCTCTAAGGACCTATCATTCACTGTGTATATTCTTCCCTGATTAGACCTCCCAAAATGCATCACCTCACATTTATCAAAAGTTCATGTACCACTACTCAGCCCAATCTATTAGCTGATAAATATCAGACTGTGTCTTGAGATCACTCTCCTCACTATCAACAATACTACCAATTTTTGTGTCATCTGCATTTTACCTTCTACAATCACATCCAAGTTGTTAATGTACATTACAGCAAGAATCCCAACACCGATCCCCGTGGTACACTGCTGGTCATAGATTTCCAATCACAAACCCTTTGTTCAACATCACCCTTTGTCTCCTACTTATAAGCCAATTTCAGATGCAGTTTACCAACTTACCTTGGATCCCCTGGGCTCTTACCTTGTGGACCAACCTTCCATGTGGTACCTTGTCAGGACCTTGTCAAAGGCCTTACTGAAGTCAATGTAAACCACATCAACTGCGCTACCCTCATCAATATATTGAAATGAATTGAATTAAATTTATTGTCATGTGTACCAAGGCACAGTGAAAAGCATTGTCTTGCGAACAAAATAGGCAGATCACATAGTTAAATAGCATAGATAGTAAATAATAGGTAAACAGCGGCAAAAACAAAAACACACTATTACTAAGAATTTGTGAGTCCATCCATTCAGTATTCTAACAATAGTAGGGTAGAAACTGTTATGAAACTGGCTGGTGCATGTGTCCAGGTTTCTGTACCTTCTCCCCGATGGTAGAGGTTGCAGAAAAACATTAGCAGGGTGAAATGGATCTTTGAGAATGCTGGCAGCCTTTCCTTGACAGCGGGCCTGGTAGATGGATTCCAAAGATGGGAGGTTGGCCTTTGTGATTGTCCGAGCTGAGTTCACCACTCTCTGTAACTGTCTCCGATCTTGAATGGAACAGTTGCCACACCAGGTAGCGATACATCCAGACAGAATGCTTTTGATGGCGCACCTATAAAAGTTGGCAAGGGTAGTTGCTGTCATACCAAATTTTCTCAGCTGCCTGAGGAAGAAGGGACATTGCTGGACCTTTGTAACTAGTGTGTCCACATGAAAAATCAACCAAAGCTTGTTGTTGATGACCACTCTCAGGAGCTTGACACTCTCCACTCGTTCCACCTCTATGCTGTTAATGTGTATGGGGGCAGGAGTAATACCCCACCAAAAGTCAATAACTAGTTCCTTGGTTTTGACGACATTGAGAGCTAGGTTGTTTTCAGTGCACCATTTTTCCAGATCTTCCACCTCCCGTCAGTAGTCTGTTTTGTCACCATCTGAGATTCGACCAACTATGGTGGTGTCATCAGCGAACTTGTAAATGGTATTAGTCTGGTATTTGGCGACAGAGCCATGGGTATACAGCAAGTACAGTAGGGGGCTGAGTATGGACCCCTGAGGGGCTCCAGTCTTGAGTGTTAATGAGAATGAAATATTGTCCCAATCTTCACTGATTGTGGCCTGTGGGTCAGGAAACTGGGGATCCAGTTGCAGAGAGTGGTGATTAGTCCGAGATCACTAAGTTTAATAATCAGTCTCGAGGGGATAATAGTGCTGAAGGCTGAACTGTAGTCAATCAGTAGGATTCTTACATAACTGTTCTTGGTGTCAAGTTGTTCTAGGGAGGAGTGAAGGGCAAGTGATATGGAATCTGACATGGATCTGTTGGTCCAGTAGGCAAATTAAAGTGGGTCAAGAGTAGTGGGGAGAGTGGAATTGATTAATGCCATGGCCACCCTTTCAAAGCACTTCATGACCACCGAAGTTAGGGCCACTGGGCGGTAGTCATTGAGACGTGCTGCATGAGCCTTCTTAGGCACAGGGATGATGTTGGCCCTCTTGAAACAGGCAGGGACAGTGGCCTGCTGCAGGGAGAGGTTGAAGATGTCCGAGAAGACTTCTGCCAGTTGATCTGCACATGCTCTGAGTGCATGGCCTGGTACTCCGTCGGGTCCCATCACTTTCCTTGGATTCACATAAAGAAAAATTGATCTGACCTCTGAGGCAGTGACTGTTGCGATAGGTACATCAGGACTTTTTTTTCATTAGATTCCCTACAGTGTGAAAGCAGGCCCTTTGGCCCAACCAGTCCACACCGACCCTCCAAAGAGTAACCCACCCAGACCCATTTCCCTCTGACTGATGCACCTAACACTATGGGCAAATTAGCACGGCCAATTCACCTGACCTGCATATCTTTGGACTGTGGGAGGAAACCAGAGCACCCGGAGGAAACCCACGCAGACACGGGGAGAATGTGCAACCTCCACACAGACAGTTGCCCGAGGCTGGAATTGAACCTGGGACCCTGGTGCTGTGAGGCAGCAGTGCTAAACACTGAGCCACTGTGCCTTCCCTGAGCCACCATGCCGCCCTGTCAGAATAGGTATTACCTCTCTGCCGGAATTCTGCTCAAGGCGAGCATAGAGGGCGTTGAGATGATCTGGGAGGGATGTGTCATCATCTGCTATCTTGCTCTGTCTCTTTTTAGAACATGTGATGTCATTTTGTCCTTGCCACAGTCGCCGGGTGTCTGTCTGGGTCTCTAGTTTGGATCGGTATTGGTCCTTGGCTGTTTTATTGGCTCTGTGAAGGTCATACATGGATTCCTTATATTTGAGTGGGTCTCCTGGCCTGAAGGCCTCACTCCTGGTTTTTAGCAGATTCTCTATGTCCTGATTCACCCATGGTTTCCTGCTGGGGAACACCCGATTGACTTCCTCGGTATGCAGTCCTCCACACACTTGCTGATAAAGTCTGTGACGGTGGTGGCGTACTCGTCCGAGGTACCTGCGGACTATTTGAACATGTCCCAATCAGCCGAATCCAGACTGCAACGGCGTTGATCCTCTGCCTCCTCCGACCAGCACTGGACTTATATCTGCGAGGGGGTCTCCTGCTTGAGCTTTTGCCTGTAAGCCGGGAGAAGAAACACGGCATTGTGGTTGGAGTTCCCGAAATGAAGGCAGGGGATGGAGTGGTAGACATCTTTCACAGTGGTGTAGCAGTGGTCTAAAATGTTTGGGCCCTTAGTGGGGCAGGCAATATTCTGGTGGTACTTGGGCAAAACTTTCCTTCGATTGGTTTGATTGAAGTCACCAATAAACAGGGCCTTGGGGTGTTCTGTCTCCAGGGTGTTAGTGGTGGAGTACAGCACATCCAGAGCTTCCTCAACCTTTGCTTGCGGTGGTATGTACACAGCAGTTAGTATAGCAGCAGTAAATTCCCGTGGTAGGTAGAAGGGACTGCATTTAATGGTGAGGAATCTAAGATTTGGGGAGCAATGGCTGCCCAGGATTGCAATGTCCATGCATTACAAGCTGTTGATTAAAAAGCAAACACCTCCACCCTTTTACTTACCCGAGGACGCTGTATGGTCCATACGATGGATAGAAAAACCATCAGCCTGAAGTGCGCAGTAGGAAATGGATGGGTTGAGCCAGGTTTCTGTGAAGCAGTGTGCACAGCAGTCCCGCAGTTCACGCTGGAAGCTGAGCCGTGATCTGATCATCCAGCTTGTTCTCGAGAGATTGGACATTTGCTAGGAGTAAGCTAGGAAAGGGGGTCTTGAAACCGCATAGCCTCAGTCTTACTAGCAGACCTGCACACTTACCCCACTTCCTCGCAGGTGTCTTACATTTGAGTGGTCTGGTGGTCTGGTGGAGTGGATTATGACTGCTTCCAGTTAAGTGATCCTTCCTTGGACCCTGTGGAGCTGGTAAGTTGCTGTGTATTTAGTTACTTTTTCAAAAAACTCAATTAAGTTAGTTAGACAGGAGCTCCCTAGTTTAAAGAAGACTTGGACATCTCTGTGAATGTTCTTTACTTTGTACAAGTGTTAACAAATTCAAAATAAACAAATTTATTTCAGATTTCCTGGATCCACAGTCGTTTGCTTTTATTGTACTAATTGAATATTTTATTAATCATTTTAAGGATTTACAAATTTAACATATTGAAACAAAACTAAAATATTAGGACTGATGTCAAAATGTACACTTTATTCTCGACATTACTGCGAATAGTATATTTACAATTTATGTCACATATTGCGCATTAATTACATCACAAAATGAATGTCAGCAGTCATCTGATTTCTGGGATCAGTTTTTCAGGTTCTTGTAGACTTGAAGAATCCACGCAACAGATCCAATCAGATGTGTATATAAAATAGTTATTGATTTGTTCTAGCTGATACTTATTAATTATATGAATATAGTTGGAATGTTGTAATTAATTGTAATTAAGGTGTGTAATTAGTTGTAATTAAAGTGTGTAATGAAATGTATCTGAGTCTATATTGATTTAATTCCAGAAAAGAAACTGCACTACACATTCTCCAAATAAGAATTCTCTGGCTGAGATCTGAAAACTGGACTTGGCATTAGGAAATAAGCCCAGCCAGGTGATCAAAGTTTCAGTGGGAATAGTGACCATAATTCTGTAAGTTTTGGGATACTTACAGATGAGGTGAAGAGTGGACTTTAGATGAAGGTGTTAAATCGGGGGAAGGCCAGCTGAAACAGAATTAGGCAAGAATTGGAGAATGTCGATAGGAGCGGCTGTTTGAGCCTAATCCACATCTGACATGGGAGTCTCTTAAAGACCAGTTGATTAAGAGTGCAGGCATGTTCCTGTGAAAATGAAGGACAGGAATGGTAGGATTCTGGAACCTTGGATGACAGGGGAAATTATCAACTTAGTGACAGAAAAAGGAAGCATATCTAAGGTCGAGGTAACTAAAAACAGATGAAGTCTTTGAAGAATATACAGGAAGTAGAAAGGAGCTCAAAAGGAGAGTTAGGAAGTCTGATACGGGCTATAAAATGTCTTTTTGCCAGCAGGGTTAAGGAGAATCCGCAAGCACCAATCTCTTCACCAATCCTTGGTTCAGGCCACTCTCCCCAACAACCCCCCCCACCGAATCCCCTGGTACATTCCCCACCCTGCCCTTTATCTGCAGCTCCCCTTACACCCACCCGCAGACCTGAAGAAAGGTTGCACCCGAAACATTGACGTCTCCACCTCCTGATGCGGCCTGGCTTGCTGTGTTCTTCCAGCCTCCTGATTGTCTACCAAGGAGAATCCCAACGCATTTTACACTTATGTTAGGAGCAAGTAGGTAGTTAGGGTAAGAGAGTAGGCTCACTTAAGATAAAGGAGGGAGATTATGTGTGGAACCAGAAGAAATGGATGAGATCCTTATTGGTACTTTACATCGATATTCACCAAAGAGAGGAATATGAAGGATGTTGAGGTTAAGGAAAAGTTTGTGAATACCTTCGGGCAAGTCAACATAATGAAACAGCAAGTATTGGGTGTCTTGAAATGTATTAAGGTAGACAAATCTCCAGGACCAGATGGGATCTATCTCAGGGTACTGTGGGAAGCAGGGAGGAAATAACTGGGGCCTTAACAAACATCTTTGCATCCTCTTTAGCATCAGGTGAGGTTCCAGAGGACTGAAGAATGACCAATGTTGTTCCTTTGTTTAAGAAGGGAGAAAAAGACAATCCAGGAAATTACAGGCTGTAGAGCCTGATGTCAGTGGTGGGGAAGCCGTTAGAGAAGATACTCAATAACTGAAGATACTGACATGATTTATTCATATTTGGAAGTGAATGGACTTGATGGTGAGATGCAGCATGGGTTTGTGTGGAAAAGGTCATGTCTCACCAACCTGATTAAGCTTTTTGAGGAGGTGACAAGATGATTTATGAGGGAAGGGCACTGGATATTGTCCACATGGACTTTAGTAAGGCATTTAATAAGGTACCTCATGGCAGACTGGTGCAAAAGGTAAATGTCTGATGGGATCCGGGTGAAGCTGGCTAGATGGATACAAAACTAGCTTGGTCATAGAAGTCGGAGAGTAGCAGTGAAAGGATGCCTTTCGGATTAGAGATCAGTAGCTGGTGGAGTTCCGCAGTGATCAGTGCTGGGACCTTTGTTTTTTTGTAATGTATATACTATATATACACACATTAAAAATGATCTAGAAGAAACTGTACATGGTCTGATTAGTAAGTCTGTGGATGACACCAAAATTGGCCCAGTTACAGATGGTGAGGAAGATTGTCAAAGGATACAATGGGATATCGATAGATTGCAGATGTGGATGGAGAAATGGCAGATGCTATTTAATCTGGACAAATGCGAGGTCATGCATTTTGGAAGATCAAATTCAGGTGCGAGTTATGCAATAAATGGCAGAACCCTGAGGAGCACTGACATACAGAGGGATCTGGGCATACAGGTTCGCAGACCCTGAAAGTGACAATACAGGTGGCTAAGGTGGTCAGGAAGGCATACAGCACGCATGCCTTCATTGGCCAGGCGTCAAATATAAAAGCTGGCCAGTTATGGTACAGCTATACAAAACTTTAGTGAGGTCACATTTGGAAAACTGTGTGCAGTTCTAGTTGCCTGTTTTAAAAAATTCTCAAGGTCAGGTTCGTAGGAGAGTAGTCTGACACAGAACAAACGACCAAGAGGCGAGTCTGCTAGAATATGAGCATTTTATTCCCCGCAGCGTCGCCACAACCAGGTCTCATACTTACAACGGGTCTGGCTTATACTCACTCTACATGTTACCGGAACTGGGAGCCGTCAGTTCTCGTAGAGCGGTTGCCAACAACCCACGCTCGGCGGTTAAACGTAACCCCGGAGCAGACTCACCGAACTGGAGACTTTTCCAGCTGATATACTCTTTTAAAAAACACATTCCATTCTGGTTACATACAGATAAGAAGATTCACACGGGGAGGTGTGTAATAAGATTCACACGGGACTAAGCAACACCTCCATTCCGGTTAGATTCACACATGTATTGGGACATAATTTTCACCACATTCCACTGCTTGGCCCAATACATGTGTTACATTATGATTCACACATGTATTGGGACATAATTTTACACCACATTGCCACACTACCAGAAGGACCTGGATGCTTTGGAAAGGTGCAAAGAAGGTTTACCAGAATGTTGTTTGGTCTGGAGGGTTTTGGTTATGAGGATAGGTTGGATAAACTCGGATTATTTTCACTGGAAAATGGAGGCTGAGGGGCCAGCAGATAGAGGTCTACAAAATTATGAGAGGCATAGATAGGGTGGATAGTCAAAGGCTTTTTCCCAGGGTGGAAAGGTCAATTACAAGAGGGCAGAGATTCAATGTGAGAAGGGTAAAGTTTAGGGGAGAATGGGGAAAATGTTTCACGTAGAAGTTGGTGGGTGCTTGGCATGCACTGGCAGTAGAGGTGGTGGAAAAAGGCACGTTAGCAATGTTTAACGCATATCATGATAGACACATGAATGGGAGGTGAACAGAGGGATAGAAAGTGTGGGGGCAATAAGTAACAGATCTAAATAAGGACTGGGAATTGGCCCAGGCTTGGTGGGCCAAAGGTAAATACAATGACTGCAGATGCTGGAAACCAGATTCTGGATTAGTGGTGCTGGAAGAGCACAGCAGTTCAGGCAGCATCCAAGGAGCAGCAAAATCGACGTTTCGGGCAAAAGCCCTTCATCAGGAACCTGT
This sequence comes from Chiloscyllium plagiosum, assembly GCF_004010195.1. NCBI lineage: Eukaryota > Metazoa > Chordata > Chondrichthyes > Orectolobiformes > Hemiscylliidae > Chiloscyllium > Chiloscyllium plagiosum. Next base: position 3,802,133 of record NC_057737.1, on the reverse strand, counting down.
TCTGTGCCATATTGTATTGTAATCAATCCAGGTGAATTCAAGCAAAAAATGGCTTTTTGATAGCGGGATTTAATGTTTAAACATTGATGCTTCCACCTAAGTAATGGGACTGTTGTTGTCATGACAAGATTATGCACAGCAAGTGATTAGGAAAGCAAAAGAAATGTTAGTGTTCCTTACAAAGGGAAGGGAATATAAAAATGAAATTTTACTGCTGTTGTACAGAACCTTGGTGAGATCATATCTGCAGTAGTACGTAGAGTTTTCAGTTACTCATGGAAGATATCATTGGGTTGGAAGAAGTTCCAAGAAGCGTCATTTCATTCATTCTTGGGATGAAGGGCTATTTTGTGAAGATTGGTAATTGGATGCACACATACCCATTAAAAGAATGAGAAACCACGTTATTGAAACAAAAGATCGTGAGGAGACTGGACTGAGTGGACACCTGAAAGATGTTTCCTCTTGTGGGGGTAGAATGGAATTAGAAAAACAGTTTAAGAATAAAGGATCTCTCTTTTAAGATAGGAATAAAAAGATATTTTTCCTCACAGAAGATTGTTAAATGTGGAATTTTCTTCCCCAGAAAGCAGTGAAGGCTGGATCATTGAATTAAATTGTTAGATAGATTTTTGATTAAGAAGGGAGTCTCAGGTTATGGAGAGACAGACAGAAATGTGGGGTTGAGACCATAACAAGATCAATCATGATCTTATGGAATGGCAGTGCAGACTTGAAACGTCAGATGGTCTATTCCTAATCCTAAATCCTTTTATCCTTTATCAGTTGCAACAGTCAAGTTATGAGACTTTCAAACTTTGTAGCAGGAAGCCAATGGGACTTGTGTGTTCCTTACATGTTTGACTTTCATTTCCATGCTCCAGCTAGTGGAATATAACCACTTATACAGGAAATAGAAACTGGTCTCTTTATTGGGCCAAATCAATTACTAGCTGAATAAAACAATACCACAAGGCAGCAGGGTTGAGGTGACATTTTTAGAAACTGTTTTTCACCTAATATTTTGGATCTGCTGAGGTTTCATAAACTGAAATATTACTTACTCTCAATTAAGCTTGTTATTATACACTGATCTTTCTGCAAGTATATGAAAGGGCTGTCACAGTACTGGACAAAGTCTTATTCAACTTTGTTAATCAACTGTGAAAGAGGTTAAAGCAAAAAAAAAATTCCTGGAGTTGTGTTGGAGTTGTGGAGTTTACCGCATAATGCTAAGTATCTTGTTTACCTGCAACTATCATATTAATATTCATACAGATTTTTTTAAAAAACCCAGTACTTTTGTTCCATATGAAAAATATGATTGGTAGCAATTAATGCAGCACCCATTCAGGTTCAGACAAAAGGACACACTCTTGGAATTTAAGTAACACGATGTGAGAACTAATTTAGGGAAATATTTGTCCTTCATGAGCTATGAGAATATGGAACAGCTTCTACAAAAGGCCATCAATTCAAAGTTTACTGTGATCTTAAAATGGTAAATAGATATTTGTTCGAAAAATAACAGTAACATTGGATGTACTGAGACAACAGAAAATTAGGACTAAAACTGCAATACCATCCATAACTAATAAAAATAGAAAAACAGGATTGATAAAGGGTTCATTACCTTTTCTATATTGATTATTCCATTCAGAAATGACCATGTTTTCGCTATATTTCAATATATACAATACATAACACCAAGCCCAAATTTTACTTGGATTCACCTACTCTGGGCGGCACGGTGGCACAGTGGTTAGCACTGCTGCCTCACAGCACCAGAGACCTGGGTTCAATTCCCGCCTCAGGCGACACAATACATAACACCAAGCCCAAATTTTACTTGGATTCACCTACTCTGTTTACATTGCTGAGTTCTCTAGATATGAACACTGGTTCTGATAATTTGAACTTGAATGCCGGCCTATCAAACAGATAAATTTGAATAAATTTTAATAGTTTGCCCATCATCAATGGACAAGAGTCACTCAATAGCTGAATACTGGTCCAAACAGCAAAAGGGTGATCCAACTTGACAAAGTTTTTTAATAAAAATGTTTTCCACCATTTCATTCATGTCAAAATGGAGCTCTTGACATCTGCAAACCAGTTTTTCAAATATGCTGGTCTTCAGTTTATTACAACGAGAGAAAGTGATCAGAATATCAAAATTTATCAAAAAACCCTGTTTTATTTTCTAAACTAAAATAATTTCAACAAGAACCAAGAAATATAGCCTGACAATTATGGAAGAGATTCAAGTATGTAAGTTAATAAAGCAGACTGCACTAAATTGAAAGATTTATCTTCATTAAACGGAATCAGTGATTTAATTAAGTAAAAAAGTGACTGAAGTCTTCAACTCATTTCTACAAGAATCTGCACGACTCTGAAAACTTATTTCGATAATTCTGTCGATCAAAAGAACTGAAACTATAAATAGTTTTAGTTCTCTTATCCAAGGGAAGATAAAGTTGCATAAAGTGGAGGAAGTCCAGACAAGGCTCATTAGGTTCATCCCAAGTATAGAGGAATTATCTAATGAGTACAAGTTGAATATGTTGGATATATATTCTTTGAAGTTTAGAGAAGTGACCTTATTGAAACATACATGATTCTTGGAAGACTTGCCAAGATGGATGTGGAGAAGTTGTTACCTCTTGTGAGAGAGTCTAGGACTAGAGGGCATAATCTCAGAATAAAGCATTAAGACAGATAAGAACAAAGAACAAAGAAAATTTACAGTCCAGGAACAGGACTGAGTCCAGATGCATCTTAAATGAATCTACTGTGCCTGTCTCTACGACCTCTGCTGGCAACGCGTTCCAAACGCCCACCACCCTCTGTGTGAAGTACTTGCCGCATGTATCCCCCTTAAACTTTCCACCTGTCACCTTGAAAAGCACGACCTCTCATTATTGAATCCTTCACCCTGGGAAAAAGCTTGTCTCTATCCACCTTGTCTATACCCTTCATGATTTTGTAAACCTCGCCGCATGTATCCCCCTTAAACTTTCCACCTGTCACCTTGAAAGCACGACCTCTCGTTATTGAATCCTTCACCCTGGGAAAAAGCTTGTCTCTATCCACCTTGTCTATACCCTTCATGATTTTGTAAACCTCAATGAGGTCCCCCCTCAATCTCCTTTTTTCTAATGAAAACAAACCTAACCTCTCTTCATAGCTAGAACCTTCCATACCAGGCAATGTGCTCGTAAACCTTCTCTGCACCCTCTCCAAAGTGTCCACATCCTTTTGGTAATGTGGCGACCAGAATTGTACACAGTATTCTAAATGCGGCCGAACCAATGTCTTGTACAATTTTAACATGACTTGCTAGCTCTTATACTCAATACCCCGTCCAATGAAGGCAAGCATACTATATGTCTTCTTGACCACTCTACCACCTGTGCAGCAATCTTCAGGGTACAATGGACCTGCACTCCCAGATATCACTGCCCATCAATTTTTGTGAGGAGGATTTTGTTTAACTCAGAAGGTAGTCAATCTGTAGAATTCTTTACTACACAGGACTGTAGAGACTAAGTAAGTTTAGGGCTGAGATGCAGATTTTCAATCAGCAATGGTATCAATCAAGGGTTATGAGAAAAAGGCAGGAAAGTGAAGTTGAGGATTCTCGAAGCAGATACAATTTCATTGAATTGTACAGGAGATGCAATGGGCTGAATGGTCTATTCCTACTCCTACATCTTATGGCTTAATAGTCTAATCATTCCATGAACATGCTCCAAAAAATTAAATAAATGGAACATGTTATCGGTGCCTACTGGAGAGTTTCACACTCCTTTAGATGTGACAAAACTCAAATCCCTTTTCATGCAGTCATCTAAAATGGATGGAAATCTAAGAATCATGTTATACAGTAATTATAGCAAAGAAGTGACAATTCAGCCCACTGAATCCATGCCTGCTATTGGTCAATAAATATTACTAATATTAGGAATGCCAGCTGTTTAAAAACACACAAAATCATAGAAGTCAATGACACAGAAGCGAGGTGCTCAGCTCATCATTCCTGTGCCAGCTGTAAAATCTCTATCTAGCCTCTTGTCCTGGCATCACATCTTTTTTGATAATCCTTCAGCCAACTTCTTACTTATTATTCAGATTTTATCTTGAATTTCCTGTGGTTTTACATCTGTGAAGGGCCTTTTACAACTGACTCAGTATCATCTCGTAATTTTTATGACAAGATCTTTCTTACATGTTTTGATTATTCACAAGATTAACATTCTTATCATCATCAAGGGAGTCCTCAAGAATACAAGTGGTAATCTACATCAATTAAAATTATTGCAAAACTTTGTTCGTGGCTCAGATGTGATTTGTCATCTATGTTGCACTACTGTCTGATTCTAGTTGAGCAGGGCACTTCTGCAGTCAGTGACTCCATTTTGACGACTTTGGTCACTTTATAATATTGTTCCTAGTTTCCATCTTACTCTGAGAGAGTTCCTTGTTTTAAGCACTGTTGATGTTGGAGTCCATAATTCTTCAATGGTATATATCCAATGATAACAGACACTTAGTCTTCTCTAATGAAATCTTCAAAGAAATGCTCTTTAGATATGTCAGATTCTGTGCTGTCATCTCCAATCTCTCCCATTGGTATTGGGACAGGAATGAAGAGTTTCAACTCAGCAGCTGTACCAGTCAACTCAAAAATGTAGGTAGTGCTTATTTTTTGTTGTGGAGTTTGGATGAAGTGCATTCTAGGCAATATTGAGCACCTAATAATTTGTTTAAAACTTTACTTTCATAATTTGTTTCAGTAGCTTCTGGGTTGGTGTATGTATTCAGGTTGACTGCTGCTCGATCCATCCAGACATTCTTTTCTTTGCTCAGAGTTGTAGTCTGCCCTTGGACAGGTGGTGTCTCGTGAGAAAAACTCCTCTTATTTGTTTTATTAAATCCATCCTGAATGCTGTCAACGACACCAAAGGGCAGGGTTTCTTTGCCTTCAACCTGCATTCCCAGAGCACAGCTATGCTCATTGGACCTGAATGCGGCCACTATTTGCCACAACAAACTGCCTTTATCCCTCCTGAGGTAATTACAGGCCCAGGTCAAGGACTCCAGACCATATTGATTACACTTTACTGCACCGACGACCCCCAAGCACAGGCCGTCTCCACTCAGGCACGGACAGCTTTTAAGTACACTAGACGCCAGGCCTTCTCAGAACTCTCAATGCCAGTAACTGGAAACCGGTGACCAGTCAGCCTTATCAGTTCTAGCCTGTGGCACTCAGGAGATCTGCCTTGGCCTCGGAATAATTTATTTTTTTAAAAACTGACTTGTGAGCATTGCATTGAGTCTCACACTCAAAATGTTTTTTGAACCTTTACTTCATAACTTTCTTGCATTTCAACAAGCAGTAAAACATCAATACTTTGACACTGTAGTTACAAAACTGCCAAATTATTAATCAGTAATTTTCTGCTGCAGGCTCTTAGCTCTTATCAGCCTTCTTCAGCTGTGTGGGTAAAGGAGTCACGGACTTTTCAATGACAACTTATTACTGTTCATTCCTCTGTTGGAGAAATTCCCAACTGTAAGGGGATGTATTTATCAGTCTTTGCTACCTGCCCCTCCTCTACCCACACATAAGGTACCCAAAAAGCCTGGCCTGAATCTGGGGAAGCTTGTCTGAAATCAGCTGATTCATAAAACTGAGAAACCTTCAGCTGGGTGGAGTGCATGCAAGATGTACTCATTAGCTTAAGTTTAAGTCTGTCTTAACTACTGGATGTCATTTATTTGCTATCAGTGTGGTTTCTGTTTGCAATGTGTAAAATGACGACAAAAAGCATTTGGGCAGTAAAACACTGGAATTTACAGGTATATGAGGGGGATGGATGAAGAAGGAGGGTCTCACATGAGCAACAGGGATCCAGGGTAAGAAAGGCCTCATCTTCTTTTGAGGGACTGTATTGAAATTCCTCCTCCTCCTGGGCATACACAGAAAAATCTTCCATTTAACTTAGAAGGTTTTCCTGAACCTTCCCATCAAAAGATAAATAGCTTCAGACTGCCAGAAATGGTGTGACTGCTCCTTTCGCTGTTTTCACAGATAGAAAATAACTAATACCTCTTGTCAAAGCTCCTGTGTGGGTCTAGAAGGCACACATCTGTGACCAAAATGAGCAGCACTAAAAGTAGAGACTATGATCATTTGGTTTAGAAGCAGTAGACCACTCTGCAGCTCAAGCCTCCTCCACCATTCAATGAGGTGATGGCTGATTGGACTGTAACCTCAAATCCAGATTACTATCCATAACCTAAGTACCTCTGACCTAAAAAAATTCAAAGACTTTGCTTTCACTGCCTTTTGGGGAAGAGAGTTCCAAAGTCTCTCAAACCTCAGAAAAAAAAATCCCCTTCATCACTATTTAAAATGGGTGGCCCCTTATTTTGAAACAGTAGGCCCTTGTTCTAGATTCTCCCACAAAACAAAACATACTTTCCACGTCTACCCTGTAAAGACCTCTCGGGATCTTATACATTTCGAAGAGAACCCTTCTTACTCTTCTAAATTCCAGCTGATACAAACCTAACCTGTCGAACGTTTTCTAATGAGATAATCCACCCATTCCAAGTATTGTCTGATACACCTTCTCTGAACTGCTTCCATGGCATTTACATCCTTCCCTTTTAATAGCAAAGCACTTGGAAAATAGTGACAGGATTGGACAGAGTAAATATGGACTTACAAAAGGGAAATCATGCTTGACAAATCTACTGGAATGTTGAGGATGTAACTAGTAGGTAAGGGGGTTGAGAAGGGGGACTTGGTTTACTTGGACTTGCAGAAGGCTTCCAATAAGGGTTCATATAAGAGGTTACCATGTAAAATTAAAGTGCATGAGATTGGAAGTACTGTACTGACGTAGGTAGAGAACTGATTAGCAAACTCGAAGCAAAGAGCAGGAGTAAATGGGTCATCTTCCGACTAATGGGGTACCATGGGAATCGGTGTTTTGATCCCAAATGCTCAAAATATTGCCGATTTCTTATGTGAGGAAACTCTAAATGTAATAGCTCAAATTTTACAATGACACAAAGCTGGGTGGGAGGGAGAAATCTAAAAATGGAGAGATGGTTCAGTATGATTCGGATAATACCACAAGGGATGAACTCAGATTTCTCCAGTTTCCTCATTTCCCCTCCCCCCACCTTGTCTCAGTCAAATCCCTTGAACTCAGCACCACCTTCCTAACCTGCAATCTTCTTCCTGACCTCTCCGCCCCCACCCCACTCTGGCCTATCACCCTCACCTTGATCTCCTTCCACCTATTGCATTTCCAACGCCCCTACCCCAAGTCTCTCCTCCCTACCTTTTATCTTAGCCTGCTGGACACACTTTCCTCATTCCTGAAGAAGGGTTATGCCTGAAACATTGATTCTCCTGCTCCTTGGATTCTGCCTGACCTGCTGCGCTTTTCCAGCAACATATTTTCAGCCCTAATAACTCAGGCCCAAGCTTCTAGGGGCCTCCTGTGCTTGGTCAGTGCCAGGGCTTGCCATGTGCTGATCAGAGGTGATACTGCTGTGCTTGCATTGGGAATTTGGAGCCTGGGCCAAGAACAGCACTAAGGCCTAGACTTGTGATTTTTGTCCCTGCCCCAAGCTTCACAAATGCCCTTTATAATAAAATCCCTTAGTTTGATTGATCAGAAGACAGCAGAATACAGAACTTCTCCTGTTTAAACTACTTGCTCTGTTGCCATCCAGTATGGGGGAATTCCTCCCTCGGTGTTCTGCAGGCCTATGAATAGAGAGTTTTATTCATTCCATTGTGTTGCCATTCCAGGTTCAAAACAACATAACAAAACAGGAAATTGTTTTTAAAAACTGCAGCCCAATTTCAAAATCAGGTTCAGGGCATTAGTTAGTGAGGATGTCCAGGTGATTTTAAGAGTCAAAGAAACCAGATGTCAGCTTTCAGTGACAACACTGCAGGAGATCAACAGTTAAACAATTACCTTGAAAGCCATTGCTGGGGAAGGAAGCATCAAAGGCTCTAATGGTTCAGACCTAATTATAATCATCCATAAAATTAACATATAGGTCGACTTAATGTTTTTCAGGTTAGACATGGCGATAAAGTCTGATAAGACAAGGCACCACAGCAAGTAATCAAAGAGCTAGATAAACATCGAGTCATAAACAGCCATCAATCTAAACGATGTAGCCATATCTGGGGAATCACTTCCTGGTTCAAAGAAGATTATAAAAATTTATGATCCAGTATAAAAATGTAATGATTTAAACCAAACCAATCTCCGACATCCAAACACAGAGTTAAATCTCCAATATATAAATACCTTATTCTGTAAGATCGTTTAATGTTTGCCATATTTATTTCTCATTAGCCATAGTTCAATACAGTAAGGTACACAAACAGAAGGACTCATAATCATAAGAGGATATTATAGTGCTGAATACATGCTGATGTCAGATTTTTGCATATATTCAGCCACTCAGGCAAAACAGCCCAAAAAACAATTCTCACTACTGTTAGCATTGAAAAATAACAGGATATAACACCACAGGAACAATATTATGACACTTTCTGCAGGAGAAACATATTCACCTGTACTATCTGATTTTACAGTCTCATCACAATTTGAACAAACAGGACACAACGATATAACATTGCAACAGTGACTACACTTCAGGACTTCAACTGTAAAATGCTTTAAAATATCCAGAGGTCACGAAATTTAAATCATAAAGACGGAAAAAGCATTAATTGTAAATTGTCCAAGAAATAAAAGTTTACAAAGGATGAAGTATATGAGGTTCCGAATCATTGGACCTTTACCTTTAGGAATCTTTTCAAATGCAACTCTTCATCCCATGTTTTGGTCATCCCCTAATTCCTCATTTCCTGACCTGATGTCCATTTCTTCATGGATACGGGTGAAGAATTTTACAATTTCTTTTTACACTGATCACATTATTCAAATGCAAATTGTTGATAGTGATTGACCATTTATCTCCAATTCACAATTCTCACTTTGTATCAAGTCACAAATCAGCCAGAATATAATGCACTAACAACAATAAAACCATGATTTTTTACCTCATACCAAATGCTAACCTTTACCTCACTGTCCCAAAACACTGGATATACATTCAACTTAGTCTGATCCTTTGAAATTCCCACATATAAAGTTGCATTCTCTTCCTCAAGGGTGGAGGGAGCACTGCACTGTTAGGGGTGGAGTCTTTCAAATAAAATACTAAACAAATGTCTTTTCTGCCCTCACAGGTGGTTGTAAAGATCCATGGCACTAAAGATCCAGAGCAGTTGGGCTCAGTGCAATGTTTAGGTTGATGTCTAGTCCTCAGATAACAGCCAAACACCACATCACTTGGCCATCATCACAACTGTGTGTGCAGGACATTACAATGCACAATTCTGCGTATAATCTCTGCTCTTCCACATCTGGGTTACAACATAATGTGGCAGAAAAGGAACTATCACTAATAGGTCATTAGCCACCACATACCTGTTCAATAAGAGTCTGCCTTTATCACTTCATATTCCTCATTATCTTCCCATCCTCAAGACTATTTCTTCTGCCATACCTAACATTAACAATGATTCTGCTCACTGTTGATGACTCCATATGTAATACAGCACAGAGGAAGTCCTTTCAAACTATCACACCTGTGCCAGCTCTTTGAAAGAACTATCCAGTAGGCTGCACAACTGTCTCTTTCCTGTATCCCTACAAATTGTTCCCTGCCAAGTACTTATCCAATTCATTTTAAAATGTTATATTTAAATTTCCTTCCACTGACTTTCAGACAGTGTAAATCAGATTATCAGAACTATTTCATATAAAAAAAAAACTGCCCTCAATTATATCAAATCAGTGTCCTCTGATCAGCAGTCCTCCCGCCACAGGAAACAGTTTCTCCCCAACTACTTTGTCAAAACCCCTCATAATTCTGAACATCTCTATTACATTTCCCTTAAGCAATGTCTGCTGTAAGGACACCAATCCCATGTTCTCTAACCGCTGCACATTACTGATGTTGATTTGCAGTATTTTGTGAATCTATCTGATTCTTATATAACGCAAATAGAAAATGCTGGAAATACTTAGCAGGTTCAGCAACATCCAAGGAGAGAGAAAGCAAAGTTAGAAATATCATCAAACTTAAATGTTTACCCTGCACCTCTCTCCCTGTGGATGCTATCCTTCCTGTACTCACAGTACTCTAATGATTCTTACAACCTCACTATAACTCTGCTTCAGATACCATGTCAGCGTTAATATAAATACTGAAGAATGGTTTATGACAACATTGATAGGTATCAATTCGAAAAAGTTGTTAATTGGTTTTGTTTTCTTTGCGGACATCACTCTCGGTCTACAATTTAACACATAGTAACTACATGCCATTAATACTGTACAAGTAGAAGTCAATTAAAAATACCAGATTTCGGTACACAACCCACAAAATCAATGATCAAACGCTGGAACCTTACCTGTCTCAATAATCACCAGTTAAAGACAACGGTTTTAAAGTCTGTGTAATTCAGTCAATACCAGCATAGTTAAATCACCAAACATTAACTACTTAAATGACTTATGTTACCCTTTATGTTACACAGGAGAGATTTTTAAATATAAAACCATTTTAAAAAGTTCTCATATTGAGAATACAAATTAGTTTCTGAAAATGCCAAACATACAACAGTAATTTCAAATATGTGATCTTATTGGTTGTTCAAATGGTAGTTATAGTAAAAAGTAGGTTTATATCGTACAGTCAGTTCTTCTAAAATGCGATGGTTGCATTCTTGTGCAACTCTGCATTATAGAAAAGTCACGCTTTAGAAACAACACTTAAAATGCTGTAATTGTGTTAGAGCCAACATGTTTTAAAAGTTTGCGCTGTAGAAATAGTGAGTCCAATTACAGCAAATTCACATTGACGAAATGCACATTATAACAGAATGACTTGTATCTTATGTCTGTAAAAAAAACTTTTCCTTCCTGTTTCAATATACGTGACAATGAATTATTTTGTATTGTGTATTATACAGAAAGTCAAGGAAATATGCTGCATGAAAATCAACTGATTTTAGAGGGTGTCAATACGGGGTCTTTTAATTTCTGGGGCTGAACCAGATGGATTGCAATCTTGACATCCATGTTAAATCTGAGCTAAATTGCCAATTTTATTCTTCTCCACCACTAAGACTGACTATTTCCAACTCTGTAAATCACCCATCTCTGAACTAGCCTCAACTTCCTGCTGAACTGTCTATCAATGCTTTGTTCCTTCCAGGTTCCAACGACCTCCTGCTTGCCCTGTCACCCATAAGCCTCCATAAACTTGAGTTGATCTAAAACTCTGTTGCTCATACTCTAACTTGTACCAAGTCCTATTCACCCATCATCATAGTGCTTACGCTGACTCCCGGTCTACCAATGCCTCAGTTTTAAAAGCATAACCTTTGCTATATTTCAAATCCCTCAATGACCCTCATTTTATCTCTGTAACCTCCTTCAGCTTATAATCCTGACCTTTTGCACTAACCTGATTTTATTTGCTCCACCTTTGGTGGGCCATGCCTTCAGCTGCTTAGGTGTTAAGCTCTAGAATTCCTTTCTTAAAACTTGCTGCCATACTTTGCCATAAATTACTGCTGAATACTACATCTTTGAACAAATCACCTGGTCTGATACTTCCTTGAGCAACTTAATGATGCATTTTGTTGGACAACATTCCTGGGGGGTGTTTTTGCGATATTAAAGATGTTCTATTAATGCAAACTGTTGTTGATCTTTTAGTGGGGAGCTTGTTTATTGGAACAATTCATCTGGATTTGATTTCACTCTGTGGATCCAAGCTACAATGGAAGCTGACTGATATAGATGATAAACTTGCTTAAACGTGTGGGAAAATCTTTCCTCCTGTATTAAAAGTAGGCACAGACTCAGGGTATTAATAAAATGAATACACATCTATTTTGATTATTGAATCTCTATAAATATGTTCATCAAAAAGGGATGAGTGCAGAGTACAGAGATGGCTGGAATCAGGTTATGAAAATCAAATCAGTAATTCCGCCCATTTGTGGTGAACTAGCATATCTCAGCTGAGACGACAATGGAGGTGCATTAATCACTCACAATGTCCCTCTTTAGGGATTCCCACTCTTGATCACTAATTTATATCAGCAGTGCACTTTGAGTGAGGACTAGATAAGAACTGAGCATGCCAACACTGCCAAATTTCACACAAGAATTATTATTTGACTGAGGTATCACATCAAACCGGTACCGAGAGAACTGCTTCCAGCATGCAGGTTAACGCTCTCAGAAGGAGAGAAGAGGTATAAAATTGGGGACAGAAAACAAATCATGAACTATGTCATGACAATTACCAGGCAGCCTTTGAACACTTGTAAAATCACTACTAAATTATCCCATTCACATACAAAGAAAAAGAAATGCTTACATTGATATAACAACTTATTGTATTGTCAAAATGACCTAAAGCACTTTACATGATTAATATTTTGGAGTCAGTGACTGATTACGTAGACAAATGTGCTAATCGCTCCTCAGCAACAATGCTATATTTGCTGTATTTGAGAAAGAAGTATTGGTCAGGTTACCAAGAGGATGTTCTCTTCTACTTTGTACATGGTTGATCCAAACATGAAGACAGGACATTGTTTAAATGTCCTTTTGAAGGATGACAATGCAAACAATGTAGCTTTCCTCACTTTCACACTGTAATATAACTTTAGGTAACATTTTAAGTGCTTCTTGAAGAAAATAATTTTTGATTGTTGTTATTCTGATGGAATGAGTGGACAAATACACTGGGATTTAGGTGAAACTATAACAAAGAACCTGAAACTGATGGATATATAATGTGAATACTTATATACACCTGTATTTCATATATTCTTTACTTTATAACCATGGAATACATCAAATGCTATCAATGGAGTAGACTAAATTAAAACTAATTTCTGTAATGTGTACTGCTGCTATTTCGACCTGGTGATCCTCCCATTTTTTTGCAGTTGCTGCAAATATGACAGAAAATTTCAAGATCTGTGCACCACATAGATAACTCTTTTTGCCAGCAGGAGCCTCTTAAAGCTCTGATAAGTCTTTAGAATGGAGTCACAAGTTTCTTCCCTGCAATATTTTCTGCATATTTAATGTGTCTGTTCCATTAGAGTTAGTCTTAATACTAAAATGGTTCAGGTTCAGAGACGTATTAAGTGGTTTACTACCAACAACATGGATGAGATTTTACAAGCATTACTTAAGAATTGCTACATCTAATACAGGAACGCTCACAATTAGTCATTATGATGTTGCTGTTGGTATGTAATTAAGAGATCAAGAATGTAAGCTAAGCCAGTTCTTCGATGAGTACAATTGCCATCAAGAAGAAGTTGTGTTTTGGACTACTACATTACTGCTTGATATGCTACCCTTGTACAATTATAAACAGACAAGAGCCAGTAGGAATAATGAGCCCCTCTTTTGCAGGATCTAGTAATTTCAAGCATATACAGAGCCAGAATTTCTGCTATTTTATACCAGCTTCTAAGCAGCATATCATCACCACCACCACCACCATCACCAGAAATTAATTCAAATTTTACAAATGACTGTCCAAAACCAATATCCAAACAGCTCCATGGCATGCACCCCTGATCTGAGTGTGAAATTCCAATGTACAAAATTATCTTTTTAATATTTCCAGCAGTTTAGAATTCTTGATCAAACATTCAAAGTATCTCTCAATTATCTATTTTTAAAAAAAATATTGGCACAACAAGTATACCTCAGTCTACTGTCGAGTTGCTCCCAAAAGACCCCATTAGCTTTCTAATCACTTTTGTGTAAAATAGATTTTGTTCAGAGTTTTCTGTTTGGATCAGGCACAGTGGCTGAATGGATGATTCAATGGGTTTTGTTGCAAAGATATACAAATTGCTTACGTTTACTTGTATTTCACAGAAATCCTGATCCAATCATAAAAGGTTTCTTCGAGCTTCCAGTGTATGTAGAGTTGCAGTGGACTGTCTGAAATAATTTAGGAACAATGGTAATGTAGAGTAATTATTCTACATTAGAGACCACTCCCTAATATAGTTTAGTCTCATTAGTATTTTTAAAAATGCAATAAAGCCTACATAAAGTGTGCTGTTCCATACTAGATTATGAAAAAAATAGGTTAATGTTTTCATTTAAGGGAGAATTAACTTTCTATTTTTAGTTTTAACAAGCGAAATATTGTTTAGCAGAATTTACAAACTAAAGGCATAAAGATTCAACTAACACTAAGATTATTTGTTCTGATCTTTCCACTTTGATCTGTTTTTATATCCTTCCATGTTATGCATACTTGATTAAACAGAAAATTCTGATACTAAAAATTGAGCTGATGGTGCAAAGAAGCTGAATTAGTTCAGACCTTTCTGATGACCATCTCTCTCAACCTCTGAATGCCGTTGGCCGACTTAATTGTTTAAGACTGTATCTGATAATGTCACCCTACTCCTTATTTAAATAAATATCATTAGAAGGTGATAGAACTGAACGAAAATCATTGTTTTGTACAACTTCTGCAGCAGTGTGGAGCATATCTTACTTTGCATACACAAACAGATGCAAAAATAAGATTGCATCTCTAAAGTTACCAACTGGGAGATGGAAGATGGCTACATATTAACTTACAATCAAGAGCACGAATAGGCCATTTGGCCTTTCTAAGTCTCCATTATTCGATAAAGTCATGGCAGGTCTAATTGAGCCCTCACCTCCAGTCTCGCTGCCCTTTGAAAACCATTGGGATAAACTGATACATTCAGACAGGCCACCCTTCTCCTATTGAACACCACAATGTTAAGAATGCCATTCCAGTGCAGTGTTAAACTGATGTTCTAGATTTCTGGCTATTTTTTCGGACTTAGCACAGGGCGTTTTTGGAGTAGTTTGAGATTATGGACAGAGTTGTGCTCTCAACGAGTTTATAATTTACTAGCCAGATGTTGAGCTCTGTGAGTATGTAAAGGGCTTTTCTCTTGGTCACAAAATACTGCTTTGTAGCCAGAGAATATAAACCTGCTCAAAATTCATCCTGTAGACTGGTAGTCACAATATAAATACTGCTTTTAATCCTTCAGTACTCTTTGTTTTGTTTTTTTTAAGTGGTCATTAAGGATAATGAAAGATGATTGAATATAAATGTTTGAGAATTTTGGCAAAAACTGGTTTGAGTGGAAGATCAAAGTAAACCTCAATGTTAAAAGTTAAGTTGGAAACTGTCTTAGAATTACATATTTAAAATGCATGGTTAGACACTTATAACTTACTGCTCATTGCTGCGAACTGGGTGGCACCAAATCTAACCCAAGTCAATGAGGGCTTGAACAGTGTTGCTGAGATTGCAATGAGCTAGAATGTTGGAACAGTAAAGCATACATAACAGGAACTGGTGGTTTACTGAAAAACAGAGAGACCACAAGCAATGTAAGACTTTTGGAATCTGACTCACAAATTTTAAATCCGTCAGTTGTGTTGTGTATCTGGATTACATCACATTGAAAGATTAAAATCAATGTAAAAACAATATTTTTCAAACTTCTGCAAAAATAGGTTTGCTTATTACATGTAGAATTCCTGACTGTCACATATTTTGTGGGTGGTGAGACATCTGGTATTCCTGCAAAGAGTCTGCCACTGCTCACAGGGAACAGCTTCAGAGGAACCAGCTCTTCAGGAGACTGAGGTGACTGAGTGCATCACTGACTTTACATTCTACTCAATTTTATTTCCCATTGAAATCAATAACAGTGGAATTCTACCTCATTCCTTGGGCATCCTGGAGGCAGGTTAGAATTAAAGATGTTTAAAGATGAGCCAATTTGAAAAAACTGGCTGTGGGTAAGTTTAAGGATGCATGTTTAGAGTGGTTATCCTATGTGTCTTTAGATAGTGACAGACTGAAATGTTACTGGTGTAAACTTCTCAGTTCTCACTTTTCTGTCACACTATTCTGCTTGGACAAGTTGTCTTTCAGGTACATCCTGAATTCTTTCCACAGCACTTCTTGATTAACTCAGTAAGAGGAATACTTGAACTCAGGAGCTTTGATTCCTGTTACTAGTTTTTCACTCCTGTTTTACAGACGAGGGCAGACAAAACATGCTCTTGAGAGGAAGCAATGTGAATGCCAACTGCATTTGAACTTGGATTTTCAAGCTGAGGGTCAGAGAGTTCTACGTGCTGAATCCATTGTTCATAATGGGTACATAAATAGTAACAAAGTGCACACTTGTGTTTTTGCAGGAAATACTGTCCAGAGGAACTTATCATCAATCATTTACGTCACTGCACCCAGAACAATCCTACCCTGACTTGAGCACATGACAAAAGGCTTGTAGGAAATGTATGTGAAAACATAACACTGCTCCATAAAAACACAGAAAACAGAAGCAGGCCATTCAGTCCACTGAGGCCGCTCCGCTATTCAACATGTCATGGCTGTTATTTATTATCAGTATGCTTGAAACTGAAGTTTATTCTGCTGTCAATTATCATTCATATCAGGAGGCATGTTCAGTTTGATTCAATTGCACTCATGATGCACACGAGGGCATATATCAGAAAAATCCACACCATCATATCTTTGCCATAGCATACTAGGAAGCAGAAAACCTTGGTAACATATTCAGGTAACAAATATGTGAAACAATGGAAACTTGAAGACAGAAATAAATTTTTGTTGTTGCAGATGACAAAAATTATCTGACTCTTTTACAGCAAGAACTTTCACTCTGTCAACATGTACCATCCAACTACCTGTGCACATGCACTCCATAGTTAATCCACTGCAGATTTTCTTCACATTAGACAAGACATTTACTTTAGCATATACATGGAAAACATGTTACTATTAATTCTTAAGATAGCTTGTGACACCTTGTGAAAAATCAAATGCAAATCTGCTGAACAAATCAGTCTTTAACAAACTAGAGCATTATACGCATTCAAATAAGAGAGTTCAGCAGGTAAAGTTAAGTCATCTCCTCCCCACCAGTATAACCTGTGCATAGATTTCCTACCTGATCCAGCATCAATCACTGTTGAAAGAGTTCTTCGGTCAGCAATTACCCTTGATGATCCTGGCATGCTAACAGGTTCTGAGCGGACTGGCTGGATCCTGACACCATAATATCCAAAAATAATGTGTTAAACATTGCAACGGTAATCTGGCTTGTCATTTGCACAAATATTTCGCCAGAACGACTGCACTTTTGATTATTATATTGAATGCTCATTATGTGACATAGTTAAATTCAACGTTCTCCCCCAAACAGATTCTCTCCATGCAATACTAAACCAAACCACCCAGTTCTGCTCCACATGATGACCAAAACAAAAACAGAGCCTGACCTAGACCACATGTGGATTCTTCAAAGCTTTGTAAAGGTTGGGGACTGAGCCTCTTCCTTCCTGATAAAAAGACGCTCAGCCATTATCCTGTGACTAAGGGACCAGCAGCAGCACCAACCACACACACCAGGAGTCCTTAAGTCAATCATGGATGGGTTTGTCTGCCTTGCTTCCATAATGCAGAATAGGCATCGAATGCAAAGGGTATTCATGTCACTGTCTTAAATGGGGTATGTTAGGCAGGTGGCAGGATCTCCAACCACCATCCTGGTGCCTAACTAAATTAGTCTCCATCACTAAACTTCCCACCAGGTAGGCCTTTAAATTCTGCTTGTAATTTTTGTGCCCTAAAATGAGCTACACACTTATAAACTTGAAACCCTTCCTGTTGATGTCTCCATTGGAATTAGTATTGTGTTGCATTCACAAAGTCGTTCAAAGATAGAAAAAGTTCTGTGCGCTTATCATTGATGTTTTCCTGTTGATGGAAATGTGATTAATGTTTTCCCTGGAAACATGGCACTGATGTTGGTGTTTGGAGAGTGATTGGTCTAAATAAACCTCCAAGACTTATTTGTACCTGAAGATATGCTTTAGAAATTTGCCAGTTTGAACCAATTCATACAGTGATGTGAAAACAGCCAAGTGCTTCACTGTAATTCACATTACAGCAGTACAGCCATAGAGTCATACAGCATGGAAACAAACCCTCAGTCTACTTCATCCATGCTGTCCAAACATCCCAATCTGATCTAGTCCCTTTTGCCAGCATTTGGCCCATATCCCTCTAAACCTTTCCCAGTGTATTTTAAATGCTGCATTTGTACCTGCTTCCACCACTTCCTCTGGCAGTTCATTCCAGACATGCACCATCCTCTGCATGAAATAGTTACCCCTCAGGGCCATTTTACATTTTTTCCCTCACCTTAAACCTATGCCCCCTAGGTTTAGATTCCTCCACCCTAAGAAAAAGACCTTCACTATTCATCCCCAACCATGCCCCTCATGATTTTATAATCTTCTATAAAGTTGCCCCTCAGTCTCCGACAATCCAGGAGAAAAAAATCAGTTTATTCAGCATCTCTCTATAGCTCAAACCCTCCAGTCCTAGCAACATCCTTGTAAGTCTTTTCTGTACCCTCCCAAGTTTAACAACATCCTTCCTATAGAAGGGCAAGCAGAACTGTATGCAGTATTCTACAAGTGGCTTCACTGATGTCCCGTGCAGCCACAACATGACATCCCAACTTCTATATTCAATGTTCTGACCAATGAAGGCAAGTGTGCCACTCACCTTCTTCATTACCCTGTCTCCCTGTGACTTCACTTTCAAGGAAATGTGCACCTGAACCCCTAGGTATCTTTGTTCGGTAACACTCCCCAGGGCTCTACCTTTAACTGTATAACTCCTGCCAAAATGCAACACCTCACATTTATCTAAATTAAATTCCATCTGCCACTCCTCGGCCAAGTGGCCCACCTGATCAAAGTTGCATTGTACTGTGATGTAATCTTCTTCACTGTCCACTACTCCATCTACTTTGGTGCCATCTGCAAACTTACTAACCATACCTCATATATTCATATCCAAATCATTTGTATAAATGACAAAAAGTAGTGGATTCAGTGCTGATCCCTGTGGCACACCACATGTCACAGGCTTCCAGTCCAAAAAACAACCCTCCATGACCACGCTCTGTCTCCTTCTTTCAAGCCAATTTTGTATCCAATTGGCTAGCTCCCCTAGATCCCATGTGATCTAACCTTACTAACCAGTCTACCGTGTGGACCTTGTTGAACGCTTTGCTGAAGTCCATGTAGACAACACCTACCGCTCTGCCTTCATCAATCTTCTTTGTCACCTTTTCAAAAAACTCAATCAACTTAGTGAGGCACAATTTCCCATCCAGACAGCCATTTTGGTTATCCCTAATCAGTCCTTGCCTTTCCAAATGCAAACAACTTACCTATGATTAATGTAGGCTCACCAGTTTATTATTCCCTGGTTTTTCCTTGTAGCCTTCCTTAAATAATAGCACAACATTAGCCATTTTTAGGAAACCTGGTTGGCATGGATGAGTTACAGAGTAAAACAGTCATACAGTATGGGAACAGACCCTTTGGTCCAACTCATACACGCCAACCAGACATCCCAATCTAACCTAGTTCCATTTGCCAGCATTTGGCCCATATCCCCCTAAATCTTTCTTATTCATATACACATCCAGCTGCCTTTTAAACATTGTAATTGTACCTGCCTCCACCACTTCCTCTGGTCCCTCATTCCATACACGCACCACCTCTGTGTGAAAAGTTACCCCTCAGGTCCATTTACGTCTTTCCCCTCTCACCTTAAAGCTATGCCCTCTAGTTTTGGTCTCCTCTACCTTGGGAAAAACATCTTGGCTATTCACCCTATCTATTTTCTTCATGATTTTACAAACCTCAATAAAAATCACACATCAACCTTCGATGCTCCAGAGAAAAAAGCCCCAGCCTATTCAGCCTCTCTCTATAGCTCAAACCCTCCGGTCCCAGCAGCATTCTTGTAAATCTTTTCTGCACCCTCTCAGGCTTAATATTATCCTTCCTATAGAATGGTGACCAGAATTGTATGCAGTATCCCAAAAGTGGCCTCATTAATGTTCTGTACAGCTGCAACATAACATCCCAATTCCTATACACAATGATCTGACCAATGAAGGCAAGTATGCCAAACACTTTCTTCACCATCCAACCTACTTAAGACTCCACTTTTAAGGAACTATGCACTGCACCCCTCGGTCTGTTTGGCAGCACTAGTTTCTGTGCTATAAGACTCTATGCATCTTGGTTTGAACAAAACAGCAAAAAAAATTCAATAGGAACTAGAGGAATGTTTGATGCATAAGTTCACTGTAACTACATTTTACACTTCAATAATGAATCCAACAATGACAACAAACTGTATAAATAAAACACAAACAAATGCAATTTGATGTTTGAGCAGCTTAATTTTCTGATGGGGAAGAGGGGAAGCAATTCAGGCATGAAGGAACAGACCTTCCAACATCATTGAGATTCTGTATCTTGGGCAATGTACAAAGAACCAGTACTTGCATACTATGATGAATTTCCTTACCTCAGGCTATTGAGTTCTAGGTCATCAGTATCAAAGTCCATAAGTGGCTGTGGGGTGTCACTGGGTCCCTGTGACTGAAGTACTGAGGAACTCGAAGAAATAACTGTTGTTTGTCCTGAAGGATGAATCGTCTTAAACTGAAACTGTGGACCCATCCATAGCCGCCTGTGGGGTCCTGTGTGTGTCACAATCTCAACCTGAAAATAAACATTCAAAGTTCAAATGGCAACATTATGGAAAATGTGTCTATGAATAATGAACAACAATAAACACAGGCAAAAGCAAAGCAAGTGTATGAGTATCAGAGAACGCTGGAGAAACACAACAGGTCCGGTAGCATCTGTAGAAAGAAAACAGAGCTAACGTTTTCAGAACTGTTCTGAGAAGAGGAATTCCATCAGCACCGTCTCTGCTGCATTTTCTGGATGCAATGTAAGGATCAAATAAATGCTATTCTTTATTGAAGTCAGCTCTACATGCATTCAGGCAAAATGCCTGCAATGCCAACTAAAATGAACTGGACACCGTGAGGCTGAAAAGCATTTCCCTCCGACAAGTCCTGTTCTCTCACCTCTGAAATGGGCCAGTATTAAAAAAGAGGACAAAGAAAAAGCTTAAAAGACACTCTAAAGCTTTGATTAAAGTGGAGCATCATTGATGTTAATAACTGAAAGAAGCTTGCTACCAATTGTTCAAAATGGCAACAACTTGCCATCAAGCCATACTTTGAATTCTAATATCTTCAATGATGAGGCAGAGTGGCAGCAGGAAAGGAAACAAATGGTAGCAAGGCCTGCAATTCAGCTCCTTGAGGAATGTCTGTCCATTGTGCCCACAGAGCTAAAGGTTCAGAACTGGCCTGTTCAGTCATTTGAGGACTCACAAAAGCAATTTATGATCCTGAGTAGTTATCATTCTCACAATGACACATGATGAATTATACAAATGCAATTCTTAAGTTTAAAATGTAAAACAGATACTTTCAGTTTGCACTTGTTTTACATGTGACAGGACTAAACTGCAGAATCTTTGTTTGAGAAGTGAAAAGTGTTCGAAGTCGAGTTCATAGATGAGCAGGTTGTACAAAAGCTGATGAAACAAATAGACCTGATGGATCAAATAATCTCATGCGAAGTTTCATTATGCACTCTCAGTAATGTTAACTGTCCCTTCAGTAGCCAGGAAAATGAGTAAGTGGGCACCGTGCTGCTGACTGCATGTTACTTTCGAATCTCAGTTATCTATGTGTGCAATCAGCACAGCCAGCCGGAGCTAATTTTATTTAGTTAAGTAAAACTAACCCTAACCCAGGTATCGATTTGTTCACAAACTACTAATCCAAACTGAACTCGAGGCCCACCTCAGAGAATTTGTAGGCACTGAAACATGGCTATGTAGTACATCATAACTAGCTGGCTCTTCAAGATAACTATCTAATTTGTCCCACACACCTGACGTGGAAATAAAAAAATACCAGAAGTATGGTATTTACTGCTGAAGTTTGCAGAATGAAATTTGAGCAATGAGGCAAATAGCATACATTTTACACTTTAGCACACAAAAACACATGTTTTGAAGAAGGACAATCTCTTCATGGGCTTAATTTGAGAATATTTTGTTTTTTCTCCAACCACGGTCAGATTGACCTGCTTTTACATAACAGAGTCAAGTTAGATCTGATGGGAGTCATCTAATACACAATTACTAAACTAAAACTTCCGCAATGTACAAAAGAACCCACCGCAGTATGTCAATACATCAAAAGAATATTTAGTCCATATTCCTCCCACTGAGAATATTTTAAATATCTTGAGCCAGATGCAGATGCACTAAGTATTGGAAGATTATAATCAGAGAGTGAGGGATGAGTGTTCATGTCAACCTGAGGTGGTATTTTTAAGTTCAAGTATCCACGGGTGGTGCAGCAGTGAAGTGGTCATAAACAAGGGTTTGTCCTCATTTCCTTCAAGTCATTTTAATTGAAATCAACAATAAATAGTATGAAATAAGAACGCCTGCTCCTAAACTCCTGTCAAATCTGCATTATAACAAAATTTGAAAAAAACTGGAGAACCATAGCAGCACTTCCACGTTTAAATAGGAAGAAAACCAGGTGGGTCCTGTAACAGGAATGCAATTCTCACTCACTGACCTTGGACCATGCAAAACTCAAGTGACAAGGGCAAAAATTAATCCCACCATTTATTTGCTTCAAGCAAAACATTACTCTACATGAGATGCCACCTTATTCACCTTTACTGGATTACAGTCACCCCATACTGCAACTTCATCTGTACAGGAACTTCCGTTTATGTAGTATTTTAAATGGAATAAAACATCCAAGGCAATTCACACGAACATTATCAAACAAAATCTGATAGCAAGCCACTTAAGTTGATATTAGGATAAGATGTTCAGAGCTTTTAATGTACGCCTTAAAGAAGAAGAGGGGTAGAGAGGTTTTGGGAAAGAATTACTGAGCTTAGGGTTGTGGCAGTTGAATATATAGCTACCACTGAAACTTGGTTATGCATTTATAGTCCAGTGTGCAGGTTGTGCTGCTCTAAGTTACAGAGCCAATGTGACCAACCTTGCTTGAAGTCAGAAAACTCCACTGACCAACAGAATTGTAGTAATAGATTGATGGAAATGCAAAAACTTTTTTTTAAAATTAAGGTACCTGAACATGTAGTCATATAGCACCCTTCACAGCTTCAGGATGTCCTCAAGAACTTTACAACTAATGAGGTAGTTTTGCAGTGTAGGCACTGTAGTAGCAAATGTCACAGTCAATTTGTATACATCAAGATAGAATAGCAACATTTTATTATCTATCTGTTCCTTCAGTGATCATATATATGGGGAAGAATTTCCCTACTCCTATTTGAAGAATGGCACAAGATCTTTTAAGGATGTCCCTCTAGATAAAGAGGCTTTGGTTTCACCCAAAATACATTGTTCTGTCTTGAGATCACTAGAGCACCAAACATAGATTCTGTGCTTAAGAATCTGGAGTTGGATTTAACTTGTAACTTTTGATTCAGAAGCAAGGAAGTTACCAAATAAGCCACAGCCACATTAACTCCTCTGATATCAAGACCAGAAAGTTTTAGCAGAAATGCTGAGTTCCTATGTGCTCCTGTGGCTAGGATGCAGTGATAGGGTCCCTACCTCTGAGTCAGGAGGCCTAGATTCAAATCACACCTACTTCCAAAATGTGTCATAACATCTCTGAACTAGCTGATTAGAAAATATATACACACTGACTTCTCTTAATTAACTGCAAATTATTTTTCAGTAGATTTTCTAGTGCTTATAACTCAGTAGTTCAGCTGCAAATATTGAGGTTGTTAGACTTAATTAGTATAACAGTGGCTGAAAGAACTTTTGACAAGGACTTGTCTACTGAGGTAGTATGAGCCGAGGTTAGAAACAGGAGAGGAGAGGTCACACTGCTTGGAGTTTTTTATAGGCCTCTGCAGATTTCCAGGGAGGTGGAGGAGAGGATTGGCAAAATGATTCTGGGTAGGAGTGAAAGGAACAGGGTGGTCATTATGGGGGACTTTAACTTCCCCAACATTGACCGGAAATGCTATAACTCTAGTACGTCGGATGGATTAGTTTTTGTCTAATGTGTACAGGAGGGTTTCCTGTCACACAATGTCGAAGGGCCGACAAGAGAGGAGGCCACACTGGATCTGGTGAGCACTTTGGAAAGAGTGACCATAATTCAGTTACGCTTAGTTTAGCGATGGAAAGATATAGGTATATGCCACAGGTCAAGAGTTATCAATGGGGCAAGGGCAATTATAATGCGATTAGCCAAGAATTAGGATGCATAGAATGGGGTAGCAAAATGCAGGGGATGCGGAAAATGGAAATGTGGAGCTGGTTTAAGGAATAGATATTGCCTGTCCTTGATAGGTATGTCCCTGTTGGGCGGGGAGGAGGTGATAAGGTAAGGGAACCATGGTTTACTACAGAAAGTGCATTTCTTGTTAAGCGGAAGAAGGAGGCTTATGTGTTGATGAGACAAGATGGTTCAGATGAGGTGATAGAGAGTTACAGATTAGCTAGGAAGGATTTAAAGAGAGAGTTAAGAAGAGCAAAGAGAAGACATGAGCAGCCTTTAACAGATAGAATAAAGGAGAACCCTAAAGCTTTCTATAGGTATGTGAGGAATAAAAGGATGACTAGGGTCCGAATACAGCCAGTCAAAGACAGAAGTGGGAAGTTGAGTATGGACCCTGTGGAGATTGAAGAGGTGCTAAACGAACATTTTTCATCAGTTTTCACTCAGGAAAAGGAGAATATTGTAGAGGAGAAGAATGGGATACGAGATATTAAAATAGAAAGGATCGAGGTTAGTTACGAAGAGGTGTTATCAATTCTAGAAGGAGTGAAAGTAGACACATCCCTTGACCTGGATGGGATTATCCGAGGATTCTCTGGGAAGCTAGGGAGGAGATAGTGGAGCCTGTGACTTTGATATTTGAGTCATCATTGTCTACAGGTTTAGTGCCAGAGGACTGGAGGATTGCAAATGTTGTGCCCTTGTTCAAGAAGGGCAGTAGAGATGACCCAGGCAATTATAGACTAGTGAGCCTTACTTCTGTTGTAGGAATGGTTTTGCAAAGGATTATAAGAGATAGGATTTATAATCATCTAGTAAGCAACAATTTGATTGGAAACAGTCAACATGGTTTCGGCAAGGGCAGGTCGTGTCTCACAAACCTCATTTGAATTTTTTAAGAAGGTGACCAAACATGTAGACAGTTGACATGGTGTACATGGATTTAAGCAAAGCCTTTGATAAAGTTTCATGTGGTAGGCTGTTGGAGAAAATGCAGAGGCATGGGATTGAGGGTGATTTAGCAGTTTGGATTAGAAACTGGCTTTCTGAAAGAAGGCAGCGAGTGGTGGTTGACGGAAAATATTCAGCCTGGAGTCTGGTTACAAGTGGTGTGCCACAAGGATCTTTTTTGGGACACTGTTGTTTGACATTTTTATAAATGACTTAGACACAGGAATAGGAGGATGGGCTAGTAAATTGGCAGATGACACTAAAGTCGGTGGAGTAGTGGACAGTTTGGAAGAATGTTGCAGGTTGCAGGGGGACTTGGATAAACTGCCGAATTGGGCTGAGAGGTGGCAAATGGAGTTCAATGCAGCTAAATGTGAGGTGATAGGTGCAGAGGAGATTTATCAGGATGTTGCCTGGTCTGGAGGGAAGGTCTTATGAGGAAAGGCTGAGAGACTTGGGTCTGTTCTCATTGGAAAGAAGAAGGCTAAGAGGTGATTTGATAGAGACATACAAGATGATCAGAGGATTAGATAGGGTAGACAGAGAGAGTCTTTTTCCTAGGATGATGACGTCAGCTTGTACGAAGGGGCATAACTACAAATTGAGGGGTGATAGATTTACGACAGACGTCAGAGGCAGGTTCTTTACTCAGAGAGTGGTAAGGGCGTGGAATGCCCTACCTGCTAATGTAGTTAACTCAGCCACATTAGGGAGATTTAAACAATTCTTGCATAAGCACATGGGTGATGATGGGATAGTGTAGGGGGATGAGCTTAGAATAGTTCACAGGTCGGTGCCACATCGAGGGCCGAAGGGCCTGTTCTGCACTGTATTGTTCTATGTTCTATATACTATGTAATTCACACCACATTTTTGTTGACATTTTGGGAAAACTAAATGATTTAAAAATGAATGAAACCGTGTCATAATTACACAATGTACAGAGCAAATCCATTATATATAACAAAACTTTTGTGGCATTGTGGTAGTGTCCTTACTTCTTGGCTAGAAGATCTGGGTGCAAGGCCACTTGTTCAGGAAGTGTGTAATAACATGTCTGAACAGGTTGATTAAAAATAATTATAATGAATCTTCGGGTGTCAATAGGGCAATCTCACATTGAAGTTCAAATGATAGTTTCAGATTGCTTAAATTTATCTCCTAGTTTGGGAAATTGGTTGGGTGGCAGCTGACAGAAAGTAGGAATAATAAATAAGTACTCAAATTGGCAAGATGTGACCAGTGGTGTCCTACTAGGATTTTTGTTAGGGCCTTAATTATTTATGAGCAACTTAGAAAATGAAAGAAAGTCTGATGGAGTCATAGAGATGTACAGCACAGAAACAGACCCTTCGGTCCAATTCATCCATGCCGACCAGATATCCCAACCTGCCAACATCTGTCCCATATCCCTCCAAACCCTTCCTATTCATATACCATCCAGATGCCTTTTAAATGTTGCAATTGTATTTGCCTCCACCACTTCCTCTGGCAGGTCATTCCATACACGTACCACTCTCTGCATGAAAAAGTTGCTCCTGAGGTCTCTTTTATATCTTTCCCCTCTCACCTTAAACCTATGCCCTCTAGTTCTGGACTCACCCCACTCCAGGGAAAATACTTTATCTATTTATCCTATCCATGCCCCTCATGATTTTGTAAAACCTCTATAAGGTCACCCCTCAACCTCCGATGCTCCAGGGAAAACAGTCCCAGCCTATTCAACCTCTCCCTATAGCTCAAAGGTCTCTTTGTTCAGCAACACTCCCTAGGTCCTTACCATTATGTGTATAAGTCCTGCTAAGATTTTCTTTCTCAAAATGTAGCACCTCACAAAGTTAGGCAGCATTGTAGATGATGGAAATGATAGTATAAAATTACCAAAGGATATTGATAGATTAGGTGAATGGGCAAAACTGTGTCAGATGGAGTTCAATGTAAGCAAATGTGAGGTTATCTACTTTAGACTCAGAAAGGATAGATCAGGATACTTTCCAGATGGTATGATATTAAATACAATGGATGTGCAAAGAGATTTAGGGGTTCAAGTGCACAATTTTTTAACATGCACGAACAGGTGCAGAAAATGATCAGGAAAGCTTATAGAATGCTGGCCTTTATATTTATAGGACCGGCATATAAGGTTGCAGAAGTAATGCTGCAGTTTGTCAAAACCCTAGTTAGACCCTGCCTGGAGTACTGTGAGCAGATCTGGGTACCAAACCTTAGGAATGATGTACTAGCCTTGCAGGAAGTATAATATCGTTTACAAGAATGATACTTTCAGGGTGTTGTAAGGAGATATTATACAAATAAGGCTGTTTTCTCTGGAATTTAGATGGTTAAGTGGTGACCTGATCTTCAAAGTATTAACAGGAAAGGATGAGGTAGATAGAGATAAACTACTTCCACTGGTTGGGGATTCTAGAAGTAGAAGGCAAAACATGAAATGTAGGGCCAGACCATTCAGGAGAGACGTTAGGAAGCATTTCTACACAAAAAGATTGGTAGACATTTGGAACTCTCTTCCACAAATGGAGTGGATGTTGGATCAGTTGTTAATTTTACATTTGAGATAGATAATATCAAAAAATTAAGGGATATGGACCAAAGGCAGGTATATAGAATTAGGCTGCAAATCTGCCATGATCTTATTGAATGGTGAGACAGACTTAAAGGCTGAATGGCCCACTCCTAGGTAAAAACAATGACTGCAGATGCTGGAAACCAGATTCTGGATTAATGGTGCTGGAAGAGCACAGCAGTTCAGGCAGCATCCGAGGAGCAGTAGATGCTGCCTGAACTGCTGTGCTCTTCCAGCACCACTAACCCGCTCCTGTTCCTATATCATCTGAACTTTTTTTTTAGATAATCGTCTGTTATGACTCTCAGGAATCTATCATTCCATAACTAAATCACCTGAACTCCCCTCAATTAGACTCCAAGCTACAACCCATTCTAGGGTCAATATTTACTTTTAACGTATATACTTGAAACCCCTCAATGCCTGCAATCTAAACTGCTCAAACTAGTTTCCAGCCTGTAATTCAATCCCAGGTATCTGTTGCTCTTTATATGGGCCACTTGACACTCACTCCGCACCCACCAACCCTTCCCCACACCTTTGCATTTGATTGTAGCCGATAGCCCATTCATTAACAATTTGAACCCCTTGTATATATTACTAGCCTGTGGCTATGCCTGGGTGTTTATTACTGTGTGTATTATAATGGTATTAATATATGTTATAAGTATAGGTTGCTTGAAGAACAAAAAAGTTGGAATTTTACTACATGTTTTTTGAAAACAATTCTTGAAAACAACACATTTTCCTCGTGGAGGGAATGAGCACATTGACTGCTAAAATCAGGTGGGTGGGCTGCTGAGAAAGGGAGAATGTGGGTCAGGATTCAGCACAAGCAAGGTCACATCAGATGGTACTAATGTCTGATCCATTTACAGATGAACTCTTCCAGTCTAGTTGCAGCAGAGATTAGAGATTTTTTTCAAAATAAATTATTAGAATCCTACTTTTAGAGGCATTGCTATATTTTAATATCCTTGCTATTATTTTTTAAATGCACAGGGGGAGAAAGACACAACAGCTTTGCAGATTAATCACCAACACCATCAGTGTGGCAGAGCTGAAAATTGAACAGATGCTTGTTCAGTTTTCACTGAGGCTATGGCCAGCTGTTACTGCTGAACCGGCTGTTCCATCAAATGCAGACATATTGTGTCTACCTTGCATTCTGACAGCACACATTAACTGAACTGTACATTGAAAGGGAAAATTCAGCAACAGCTGCTCTTTTACCATAGCAAAGTAATGTTTGCATCACCTTTCCTTGTTTCTAAAACCCGTCTAGGGCAGCGGTCCCTGGGGACAGTTCGAAAGTAGTTTATAAAGACAAGTGACTTATTCCTTCTCCTTCCACAGGAATAAGCACAACATAATATATCTGATACCATCGGAAATGGGATATATTATCTTGAACTTCTGCTTGTATGTTTCACAGGACTGACATGACTGGAGAAGATGCCAGCGTGATTGGGATGATTTGGTCTTTGGCCTTTTCTCAGATAGACGGGATAGGCCAAAGATTCTGCTCTACTCATACAATTATTGTGCTCCTTAGTTCAATCAACTTCGTTTAAACTAGATAAGTTCAATGTACACAAAAAAAGTTACAGAAGGCTTGTTATACCAGTCACATAATAATATCACAATTGCTGTCCAAGACAGCATTGTAGGAACATAGGAACAGGAAGATAGGCCATTCATCTCCTTGAGCCTATTCCAACATTCAATGAGATCATGGATGATCTGTGGCCTGATTCTATATACCAGCCTTGGGTCCATATCCTTGAATACCTTTGCTCAAAAAATTATCTATCTCAGATTTAAAATTAACTGATCCAGTATCCACTGCGGTTTGTGGACGAGAGTTCCAAATACCTACCAGCCTTTGTGTGTAGAAGTGCTTCCTAACATCTCTCCTGAATGGTCTGGCTCTAATTCTCAGATTATGGTCTCTAGACTGGAATCCCCAACCATTGGAAATAGCTTAACTTTATCTACCCCATCCTTTCCTGTTAACATCTTGGAGACTTATCAGGTTACTCCTTAACCTTCTAAATTCCAGAGAAACAGGACTTATTTGTGTAATTTCTCCTCAGAACTAACCCCTGAAGTCTAAGGATCATTCTTGTAAATCTACATTGTATTCCATTCAATGCCAATATATTGTTCTGAAGGTGATGTGCCCAGATCTGCTCACAGTAATCCAATTGGGTCTAAACAAGATTTTGTCTAATAGCAGCATAACTTGTGCAGCCTTGTAGTCGAGTTCTCCATATCAAGAGGCCAGCATTCCATTAGCTTCCTTGATTATTTTCTGCACCTGTTAGTGAGATTTGCAAGATCTGCCACAATTTTGCCCATTCACTGAGTCCACAAATATCCATTTGCAAATTTATGCTACCATCTACATTGTCTACAATGTTACCTAATTTTGTGTCATCAGCAATTTTAGCTATGTCATTATTCAAGTCTTGAATAAATAATGTGAATAATTAAGGTCTGAACACAAATCCTTATGGGTCACCACTGATCACATCCTTGCCATTATCTCTGTTTTTCTCATCTACCAAACAATTTCCCTGCCAGTTCAGTAACCTGCCCTCAATTCGTGGGCTGCTACTTTAGTTAACAAACTCTTACGTGGGACTTTATTAACTGCTTTCTGGAAGTCCATATAATCAACATCCATAAGCATTCCACTACTTCAGTCACCTCTTCAAAAAATGCAATGAGGTTTGTCAGGCATGACCTACCTGTCATGAATCCATGCGGGTTCTTCTGGATTAACTGGAAACTTTCAAGATATTCAGTGATTATCAATCATTTTTGATTATAGACTCCAACAATTGCCCCACCACAAATGTTAGGCTAACTAGTCTGTAGTTCCCTGATTTTCCTCTCTCAACCTTCTTAAAAAAATGGAGTGAAATACAATTTTCCAATGAGGAGGGATGACTCCTATATCTAGGGAACTCGAAAAGCACATCTTAAATGTGCTCCCCTCCTTCCTTTAACAGCCACATTTCTGGTATTGAGACTGGCTCTAAGGCAACGAGGGGTAAGTCGGCTTCCAAGAGATCAATTGTGTGAGGGGATTCTGTAGTCAGAGGTACAGACAGACGTTTCTGTGGCCAGCACAGAAAAAGCAGAATGGTGTGTTGTCTCCCTGGTGCCAGGATCAAGGATGTCTCAGAGAGGGTGCAGAATGTTCTCATGGGGGAGAGGGGCCAGCAAGAGGTCATTGTCCACATTGGAACCAACAATAT